>NC_045964.1:41466383-41766383 GCF_010909765.2 Amblyraja radiata | reverse complement strand
ATGGATCATATTGGCCAGGGAAGCACTGCCTCAACATCTATGATTGAAGTTATCAGGATGCCCACAAGAGTGAGGAAGGTGCATTTCATTGATAGTTAAACTCAGATATTTGAGGATATCTCCTGCTCAGAGGCAGGGAGTTTGCAGATTCCCTCAACACATGCTAAATTCTTTCAGCTCAGCTAAAAAGCGTGGCCAGCATGCTGGGACATCATTTGCCATCCTCTCAGGGATAGGTAAACCAGTAAAGGCTGAACTGGCATGTAGCATTTTTACCTGACTTACAGGTTCGTGTTGTAAAAGTAAAAACACATAAATAAATAAATAAATAATAAAAAAACAAAAGCTCCATAAGGGAGCAGTTTGGCGAGCCAAGTTCAGGTTAGGCCAAGCCAAAACGGCAAAATGTCCAGGAGGATAATATTGGGCAGGAAGGTACTGCCTCAACATCCATTGAGGATATCATCTGTAGGCCTGATTGAGAGGCTGGTCGAAGGAAATGTGTTACGCACACTGGCGACCGAGACAGGTAGTTCCAGTCAGAGGTCTGCGGCAGCAATACCTGGTTCAGGGTTGCATTATGATAGCTCCCACTCTGAGGAGGGGTGTTTTGAAGATTTTTCGTGGAGACCCTGACTGTGAGGTCGTTGACAGTGAACTCGAATTCCCACATCAAGTGGATGATATGCTTCAACTCAAGTCTCATAAGAATTTGCTAGCACTTGTGACTAAATTTGCCATCCCTTCGGGGATAGGAGAACCGTTAGAGAAAGAACTGGCAAGTAGCATTGGTTGGTACACAAAATTGCTGGGGAAACTCAGCGGGTGCAGCAGCATCTATGGAGCGAAGGAAATAGGCGACGTTTCGGGCCGGAAATAGGCGACGTTTCGGGCCGAAACCCTTCTTCAGAACAAGTAGCATTGGTTATTTGACTTCTCATCAATTGATTGAGAAGTTCATGCAGGACACTGCTGGATATTATGCTAGTCCTGATTTCTGCCAGACACTGAAGGTCCATAGGTTAATGACACCATTTGGGGCTATCTGAAGGGTGAAACAAAGTCAAAAGGCTTTAAACTCCAGCGAGTTCAGAGAATTCTCAAAGAAGGATTACGACATTTGCAAGGTCAGTGGAGGGAACTCAGCTATCCGAATTGCAGTAGACGCCTTAGCACTTTTGTGTAATGCACAGTCTAAACTCAAATTGTGTTAGGATGGTATAGGCCTGAGATCAACCCAATATATGCTAATTTTGTGCAAGGCTAGATGTGCAGTCTGTAAGTATCTCTTTGGAGAAGACTTGGGCTAGCAAGTAAAGACTTGCAAGAGGAAGGGTGTGGTAAAGACACCCTTTGTGGGTAAGACTCCTGTTTACTTGCATGCATATCATCCCTACCAAATGAGTGGCAGATACCACTACACTGAGGCTGGTTTGAGCACCAGGTCTACACAATTAAAACCAGGCCAGGGGGATTTTTATTCGCAGGTTTTAGCGCTCACCATGGAGGCAGCGCACTCCACATACTCAGTATCGTTCCCCAGCTGGCCACGATGCCTGAACCAAGGGGACAGAGCAAAGTCTAGGGTCAGTTGACTCTATTGATCAACCGCCTAAGGCCATTTTTGGTGGTGTCAGTCTCAGGGGTTGCCGGAACTTGGTGGCGGGGGGTGATAATCACCTTTTGTCTATTATTTTATTGGCAGCCTTGGTGGGTTTTATAGCAAGTGCTTTCTTAGAAACTGCCTTGATCACATCTACAGCCACTGTCTGTCTCGTCATGGACAACAAAGCAACAATGAGGTGGAGGCCGTTGAGGCATGCGAATATTATTCCATCAGTCGCATGAGATGTGCTGATGATATTCAAGTTGGAGATAGGTTCAGACGGCTCAACAACAGGTGGGGACAGATAACCTCCGATCTTTCCATCTTACAAATCATAAACAGTTATAAGATTCAGTTTCTGGCTGATTAATTTCCTCTGCGGCAAGAGAAGCCAAGATTTCTGTACATACGGTCTAAAGAGGAAACTATAGCTATCCAAGTTGAAACAGAGACATTTCACAAAAGGATGAGCTGGCTGTCCATGAACAAGAGGGGTATATTTCTAATATCTTCTCACGGTTGAAGAAAGATGGAGGATGCCAAATCATTCTAGGATTTGGCTGGTCTAAACATGTGCTTGGTATAACCATTTTAAGATGGATAATTTTCATTCAGAAAAATAGCTGATTACAGAGGATTGCTTTAGGGCTTCAATCGATCTCGAAGATGCATACTTTTCCATATCAATACACGAGAGGCACAGGATATATCTGAGGTTTATCTGGCAAGGCCAGTTGTGGCAATTGTAGGCTCTACCTAAGGGGATGACTTCAGCCCTAGGCTATTTACAAAGATTCTAAAGTCAATGTTGCCCTACTCAGATCTAAAGGGCATTTTGTCACGGAGTTTATAGAGGACATGCTTATTGTAGGGAAGAGATCAGGTGTCACACAGTTAGCTGTTTCAGCAACCAAGGCACTCCTAGAATATCTAGGGTTTGTTATTCATCCAGGAAAGTCCATACTGGAACCGGCATTATCTATTACATATTTAGGTTTTGTCATAAACTCTGCAGATATGTCTCGCACCCTACACACAGATAAGACTCAGGGTATTTATCAGTAGATGCCTCCTAAGATAATTCAAGATGAGCACCATGAATTGTAGTAGTGCCAAATTGGCCTACTCAACCATGGCTTCCATTGTAAATAAGTCCGCTGAAAGAAGCTCCTATATTTGCTTGACAACACAAGTGGTGGCTAGTTCAACCTATTTCTCGTGCATCTATCACTGCATGGTTGTATGGAAAGTTTTGTGAAGAGACACATGCAAGCTACTTTTAAACAGAAGAAGCAGAGGTTTGTGGTTTTCTTTCAGTTTGGGTTTAAGAGAAGTGACTATGTTATAGCGCAATTAACACTGCTTGTACTGCTTTGTCGTTGTATCTAGTACTAGGTGGGACAATAAATGATTGGTTTTCACCCACTGTTGACTAATGTTATGGAAGGTGTCTTTTATATAAACACTCTAAAGCCTAGATGCAAAGTAGTGTGGAATGTGTAATCAGTATAAATTTTATGCAGATTATCATCAGCTGTATCCCTAACGTGGGAGCAGTTACTCTTAAGTTAGTCATGCTTCTGACACTGATTTCAGCACGAAGAGCACAGTCTTTACACAATCTCCGTCTGGATCTTTCGGTCATATTTGACAAGAGGGTAGCATTTTATGTGAATGAACTCATAAAGCAAAACAGGCACGGTTGGGTACAAGTTGGAGTTAACAGCATACCCACCAGATCGGAGATTGGGGGTGTTTATTATATTTACTAAAAACCTATGAGATGAAGGAAACGTTTCTTCATAGTTATATAATAGTTTCACAAGAGATTGTTGGTGCAGACTATTTCAAGATGGATAGAATGTAAGCAGCTGAAAGCAGGAGTGAATTCAAATTATATCAAGTCTCACTCTACCAGGGCAGCTGGATCGTCAGCAGCCAATAGAATGGATATTCCCCTTTGATCACATTCTTGCATTTTCAGAAGTTATAAAATTTCGTTGAACATGTCTGCACGGTTGCAGATAGAATTCTGAACAGTGTTGCATGAGCTATTGTCTAACCCAAAGACAATTGGGACTGTGGTCCAATTAAGGGCGATGTACATGTATGTAAAGTTAGCATCATGTTGTTAATGGCCCATGTCTTTTCTACCATTTATGGTTTTTCTGTTCAGTGCTTTCACATACAGATTGCTTTACTGCATGAAACCACAGGGCTTCGAAGGCTTCACGTACTCATCACGAGACTTCGATATAAAATAGAAAGATTAAATGAGAACTTACCGTTTGAAGTTTGATCTTTATTTTATGAGAAGTTGGAGTGAGAGACTACGTGCCCTCCACTCCCAACCCTGAATCTCATAAAGATCATTCGGTAAGTCAAGCGTTATTAATCTTTCCATAGTTTAATTTGGTGCAAGTGGTCTGTGGTTTCATACAGTTGCTTTGAAGATTGACACGCATGCGGGCTGGCGGGTTCTTCACGTAGGCTCTCACTCCAACTTCTCACAAACTTCAAACGGTAAGTTCTCGTTTAATCTTTCTATTATACAACATCTTCCATTAAAATAATAAAGCCCTCCACACATGGTTTCAGGCAAGACATGATATTTAAACTCCATAAAGGATATAGTAGTTGCAATCAAAGAAGTGTTAATGCTGGGCCCACTCGATATTTGCCTACCATGTGTCTTCCTTGGAAAAAATGCCATGCATCAGTAAAAAAGTAATCTTCATATAAAAAAAATCAGATCCTATAACTGTTAAGAGGAACATTTTGCTGATTTGATTGATTTTAAAGTCAAGTCAAGTCAAGTCAAGTTTATTTGTCACATACACATACGAGATGTGCAGTGAAATGAAAGTGGCAATGCTCGCGGACTTTTGTGCAAAAAGACAAACAACCAAACAACCAAATAAACTATAAACACAATCATAACACACATATTCTTTTACATAATAAATAATGGAAGGAAAAACGTTCAGTAGAGTTAGTCCCTGGTGAGATAGGCGTTTACAGTCCGAATGGCCTCTGGGAAGAAACTCTTTCTCAACCTCTCCATTCTCACCGCATAGCAACGGAGGCGTTTGCCTGACTGTAGCAGCTGGAACAGTCCGTTGCAGGGGTGGAAGGGGTCTCTCATGATATTGTTGGCTCTGGAGTTGCACCTCCTGATGTATAGTTCCTGCAGGGGGTCAAGTGAAGTTCCCATAGTGCGTTCGGCTGAATGCACTACTCTCTGCAGAGCCTTCTTGTCCTTGGCAGAGCAATTCCCAAACCAGATGGTAATGTTCCCGGACAAGATGCTTTCCACCGCCGCTGCATAGAAGCACTGGAGGATCCTCGGAGACACTCTGAATTTCCTCAATTGCCTGAGGTGGTAAAGGCGCTGCCTTGCCTTACTCACGAGTGCTGAGGCGTGTGATGCCCATGTCATATCCTCGGAGATGTGGACTCCCAGATATTTGAAACAGTTCACCCTATCCACAGGATCCCCATTTATCCTCAATGGAGTGTACGTCCTCGGATGATGTGCCCTCCTAAAGTCCTTGATCAGCTCCTTCATGTTTTTGATGTTCAAGAGGAGGTTGTTATCCTGGCACCAGAGTACTAGATCAGCCACCTCCTCCCGGTAGGCCTTCTCATCGTTGTCTGAGATCAGGCCCACCACCACAGTGTCATCAGCAAACTTAATTATTGAATTGGAGCTGAACCTAGCCACACAGTCATGCGTGTACAGGGAGTACAATAGGGGGCTGAGGACGCAACCCTGGGGCGATCCTGTGCTCAGGGTGAGGGACTTCGATGTATTCCCTCCCATCTTGACTACCTGGGGCCTGGCGGTGAGAAAGTCCAGGACCCGGGCACACAGGGAGGTGTTGAGCCCCAATTCCATTAGCTTCCCAGCCAGTCTGGTGGGGACTATCGTGTTGAAGGCTGAACTGTAGTCTATGAACAGCATCCTCACGCAGCCCCCCTTCTGGCTGTCCAGATGGGAGAGAGCGGTGTGCAAGACCTGGGAGACCGCATCGTAGTGCATCGTAAAAATGGTAGTCTGAGGTTTTTGCAGATTAGTGTTATTTTTCGTTTTCAGCCACTCATTACATTTACTTCCTGGACCAGCTTGAACAAGTCGATAAAACAATTGCTGCCAATTTCCTGATGCTTTATTTCAATTGAGATGTAAAAGTTCCTATTTATATTGGAAGCTTTTAAAAGATTAGAGAACAACAGGTAATTTTACTTCGGAGTCACGTGAGTGACTACGTGAAGTGCCCGCTCAGCACGCATGCGCGGCATTACGTTCAGCAGTGCAACAGCGGCCGCATCGGGAGTCAGGCGCTCCCGCTACGGGGTGAAAGAACGGACCGTCAGGTAAGCTCTGAGGTCGGGTTTTCTTTCACAGGAGAGCCTTCTGCTTTTCAGGCAGAGAAGAAAGGCTCTTGGACAAACCTGTCCCCCACTCGACTCCACGGAGGAGCGTTCCATCTGGGGGGGGGGCAGCAATAAGGCGGTAGGACCGCTTACCCGGCGCTCCGCTATTCCCCGACACCGTGCCGAGCCCAGCCCGCTAGCGCCTGAGCAGCGGGCTGGAAGTAAAGCCACGGAAGAGGCGTCCGGCCGGTGGCTTCCGACTTGTCGGACGGGGACGTCTCTCCACCCGCACGGGGAGGGGAGACAGCCGCATGGAGCGACTCCTGGAGCAGGAGCTCCAGCGAGACGCGCTTCGTGAGAGGCGCTCTCGCAGGGGGAGTTCAGGCACTCCCTCCACAGTGTCTTGTGCACTGTCCATTGCTTCCTCTTTACCCGAGGGTACCTTTGGTGACCAGGACTGGGCTGGTCAAGAAGAGGGGACGCTGGCTGAAGATGTCGGGAGTATGCAAGGGGTGCAGGAACAGGAAGAGCTGCTAGGTGTGGTAGGACCGCTACGTGGCAACCCCACATGCAGGAGGCCGTTAAAGGCCAAACCAGCGGCCAGCATTAACCACCTCTCCAACAGGCCCCCACAGGAGCAGGTGGTCAATGAGGGCTTAGAAACGTATACAGCTCCAGAGAACTGTGAGTCCCTTAAAGTGCCGACTGTAAACAGCCAAAAGTGGGGGCACGTTGGGGCAAATATTCGGAACCAGGAGCTAAAACTGCAGCGGATCCTCAGGCTCCTGATGTCAGCCATCACATCGTTTGCTTGTTCCGTGGTCAAATACGGAGATGACCACAACCTTCGTAAACAAATCATAAGACCTGCCATAAAATCCTAAATTTGTGGGGTTGTGCATATTTACTGAGCCACTGAGCCAGACCCACTGCTCTTTGGCAAAAACCTCACAAAGCATATGAAGGATATGGAAGAGGCCTTAAAAAAAAAAAAAAACTTTTGGTCTCATAAGGGCAGGCCCCGGGACGAGCAAACCAAAAACAATAATTCCTAAGCAGCAGCACCCCATCGCGTCCATCAGTCGACGTCTACCATATGGGACTGGTGAAAGCTCGGGGTCCGCATTCTATCCCCGGAAGTTTTCTTTAGGCCAGGGCTCAGAGCGGACCCCATGGAAAATGCACCACCCCCCAACGTCACCGCCACGTCAGACAACGTGCAAGACTCGTTGGACCGGCAGGAAACAGAAGAATACCCATAACCATGGAGTTAGGTGGGTCTGGTTCCTACCAGCGTATAGAGAATAGCGGCTTAATACTAACAGGGGGGAGATTACACCTGTTTAAAGAAGCACGGGAGTCTATCACGAGTGATCAGTATATACTCAATGGCATTAGTGGATACAAATACAATTCATACTAGAAAAATTGCCACCAGTTCAACATTCATCCCAGAGGGTATTTTCCCCTCTCCGTTAAAGAAACGAGAGGGACAAGCTGAACTGGTGAGACTAATTACAAAGGGTATCATGGGGAAAACATGAACCCTTGGAATTCGTATCAAATATATTCACTAAACCCAAAACAGATGGTGGATGTCGCATCATCATTGACTTAACTTCACTAAATATGTTTGTTAAGTATATACATCTCAAAATGGAAACGGTTGTTACTGCCAAACAACTAATTTCCAAGGATACTTCATGGCAAGCATTGATCTTAAAGATGTTTACTATTTAGTACCATTCACAAGGATCATCGCAGATACCTGAAATTTACCTGGATGGGGCAGCTATGGCAATTTAAAGCGTTACCCAATGGATTCACATCAGCCCAAGATTATTCACCAAGATACTAAAATCAGCTCTGGCAATATTCAGAAGACAAAAACATATTGTCATGGCATATCTTGATGATATCTTAAATAGTAGGCAAGACCATGGAATTGACTATGTTAGCTGTATCAGCTACCAAACAGTTATTCGAAACCCTGGGATTGTCTTGCATCCAGATAAATCTAAGTTGAAGCCATCCACAATCATGGACTACTTGGGCTTCACAATTAATTCAGTCTACGTGACTGTAACATTGCCAAGAGACAAAACAGTTGAATTGGCACAATCATGCAACAATTTAATGGTCAACGAACTACCAGCTATTCGACAAGTAACAGAGTAATTGGGAAAATGGTAGCAGCATTTCCGGCTACACAATTCGGACCTTTGCACTGTCAAAACTTACAAAGAGCAAAGGTACAGGCACCAAAGCGACATATAGGTCATTATGATCATGTCATGAAGTTACCCACTGAAGCAATATCAGAACTACAGTGGTGGGCAAAAAACGTTTGGCATAGTTTTCAGCCCTATTATCATCACTAACCCTACGTTAGTTATCCAAACAGATGCCAGTGCTCAAGGCTGGGGAGCAACTAACTCTATATCCAGCACAGGTAGTAGATGGACTGACCCAGAGTCATCATTACCACTTACACTGGGCATTAATTATCTAGAGATGTTGGGTGACTTTTATGGTTTAAAAGCATATGCACAAATATGCATCACTTGCATGTACGGTTACAAATAGATAATACTGCGGTGGTGGCCTACATTAACCATATGGGCGGCATAAAATCGGTATCATGCGACAAGTTGGTCAACACAATTTGGCAATGGTGTGTCAAAAGACATATTTGGCTATCAGCAACTTACCTGCCAGGTAAGCTAAATACAGTGGCAGACACCAGGTCACGTAAATTTAATGACAACATCGAATGGATGTTAAACCCCAAAAAATTTGCAAAAGTTATCAAGCAATATGGCACGCCAGATATCGATATATTTGCATCGGCTAAATCACCAGGTACCTATGTATGTCGCTTGGGAACCAGACCCTGAGGCAGCAGCGGTAGATGCGTTTGCGCTGGATTGGGGAAATTCTTCTTCTATGCATTTCCTCCCTTCTGCCTCATCAGTCGGGGACTACGCACAGTACAAATGGACTCTGCTTCAGGTATTTTGATAGTACCCGACTGGCCTACGCAGCCATGGTTCCCAATACTCCATGACATGGTTGTTGAAACTCCGATGGTATTCCCCAGTGACCCAGAGCTATTAACACCCAGTGTCGGGCACAAGCCACCCGTGCCATGAAAAAAAAAATTAAAAAAAAAATCAAACTCCTGGGTTGCAGATTCTGCACAAACCACTTCTGGGACTGGGATTATCAGAACAAACCATCGACACCATGTCAGCATCCCTCCGAACATCCACTAAAAAACAGCACTTGTCCAGCATCAAAAAATGGGAGAAGTACTGCTTGGATACAGGGACCACCTACTCAACCGCTACAGTTACCAACGTACTGGAATTCCTGGCGAACCTTCACCACGATGAAGGACTCAGCTACAGAGCCATCAACACAGCTAGAAGTGCCCTGTCTGTCTATTTAAAACCAGCTCCAGGACAACAGGCCTTGGGGTCCCACCCGCTGGTGGTCAAACTAATGAAGGGTATTTACAACTCTAACCCCCTAGACCAAGGTACACCCATACATGGGATGTCAGTGTGGTCCTGACGTACCTCAGGGGATGGCCACCAGCCAGATCCCTCAACCTGGAACAATCTATGCTCAAAACACTCATGTTGATAGCACTTGTATCTGCACAGAGGGTCCAGTCACTACACCTATTGCGACTGGACACCATGCTCACAGCTCCAGACCAGATCTCTGTCGTTATCCAGGGAATGATCAAACAGAGCAGACCAGGAACACCTAATCCAGTCGTGGAATTCCGGGCTTACCCGCCAGAACCACGGTTATGTGCCATGACCCACCTACTATCCTACATAGACACAACCAAAAATATTCGAGGGAGATGAAAAGCCTTGTGGGTCAGTCATAAAAAACCTTATGGTTGGGTGACGAGCCAAACCATTTCGAGATGGCTCAAGCAGGTGCTAAAAGCTGCTGGGATAAACACTAACATGTACAAATCTCACTCCACCAGGGCAGCATCCCCGTCGACGGCTAAAAGAATGGACGTGCCTATAGACCACATCCTGGCTACAGCAGGATGGTCGGGGGAAAGACCGTTCAGAAATTTTATAATAAGCCGTTGGCAAAACCTGCTTTATTTGCTGACATTTTTTTACAGACTGCAAATATTTAATTTAAGCCCAGGGGAGCAATTTAATTTCTTTGTTGTTATTGTTAAAAAATACCATTGTGTTTTTCTACAAACAGATTCATTGGTTGATTACGATAACACACTTCCTCCCTCAAGGACTTCGGCAATGCGTGAAGTAATACCTGTTACACGGTTTGAAATCACAGAGCTTTGAAGTCTTCATGTAGTCACTCACGTGACTCCGAAGTAAAATAGTAAGTTTAAACGAAAATTTACCAGTTTGAAGTTTGATCTGTATTTTATGAGGAGTTACGATGAGGGATTACGTGCCCTCCGCTCCCACCCTCAATAATATGGGTCAAACTGATAAACTGATGTCTCCTTTTCTTTACTATGTTTACTTCAATAACTGTGTCTATCTGTGATTCCACACCGCTGCTTTGAAGTATGCCGCGCATGCGTGCTGAGCGGGCTCTTCACGTAATCCCTCATCGTAACTCCTCATAAAATACAGATCAAACTTCAAACTGGTAAGTTCTCGTTTAATCTTACTATTTTATGCCAGGCGGAAGAATGACCAGCTACATCCACCTATCACTTGAGTCTGAAGAGCGTTCCCGACTCAACACTTTGCTGATCCATGTTTTCCAGAGATACTGCCTGTCCCACTGAATTACCCCAGCAATTTATTTTTTTTGCACCAGCATCTGCTGTTCTTTGTGTTGACCTATCATTTGCCAATCTTCGTCTCTTTCCCACCTCTCTTTTTTAGCTCTCTCTGGCCTACTACAATCAGTCTGAAGAAAGGTCACAACCTGAAATGTCGTCTGTTCATTGCCCTCCTTCGATGCTACCTGGCCTTCTGAGTTCCAAAGGTCTCTGGTGGCGTTGCTGAATGTTGCCGGAAGGATCTGCTAGTTCACAATGAAGCTGTTGCCTCAGTGCCAGAGACACGGGTTCCAACCCCGTCCTCGGGTGCTGTCTAAGTGGAGTTTGCAGGTTCTCCTTGTGATCTCATGGTTTTCCTCCGGGTGCACTGGTTCCCTCCCACATCCCAAAGACATGTGGGTTTGTAGTTTAATTGGCATCTGTATATTGCCCCTCGTGTGTAGGGAGTGGTGGCAAAAGTGGGATAACATAAAACTTGTGTTTGGGATAACACAGAACTTTGCCCACCCAAAGGCCAGGCAATATTTGTGCCAACACCCAGCTTCCATTCCACTAAGAGAGTTTTACAAAATTTAGCTCAAGGTATGAACGCAAACTTCTTGTAAAATTTTATTTGAAAAACAGTATGTAGAAATTTTACCAGCAGATGGTGTAGAGAGACTTCAGGTAATAAAGCAGCAGGCTCATTCTGTGTCTAATCCACACTGCTGGGCACAGCACTTGTTGACTTAAATATTCCGATCGTACTTTGGCATCTGGTGTTTGTTCCATTTTGATTCCATAAATGAAAAATAAACAAATGAAAGTCGCTTGCTTTACAATCTGACCGACTACTTGTGAATAGGAATTGTCTTTAATTGAGAATGTTTTCCATACCATTCTCAAACGTTGCTGCTTTTATACATATTTATTGAACTAATTAAGTGAAACAACTGTGATACAAAGCCCCTTGTGCATAATGCTTTTGATGATACCTATACATCATACCTATTTGTTATTGCATATCCTCAGGAGAACAATAGGGTGATCACCATTTCAGCCAAACTATCGAAAATGACAAACAGAATCCAGCTGCTGTAGGTGCAGTAATTGAGAACTTTCTGTTTTTGTTTCCCTCTGTTATATTTATAGTCAGCCTAAGATAATAAAGCCATGTAAATTTTGGAGAATTGGCAGTTTCATCCCTTTGCATATTTACAGAGCAACTCTGCAATAAGTACGTTTCTTGGCTTATGTTTTCCATGTAGTAAAGATGGCAGGACCCTAAGGATCATTGATTTACAGAGGGATCTTGAAGTAAAATAAATATACAGGTGGTAGAGGTGCTGCCTCGCAGCCTCAGAGATCTTTGCTTGATCCTGACCTTGGGTGCTGTCTGTGTGGAATTTGCACGTTCTCCCTGTGACCACGTGGATTTACTCCGGGTGCTCTGGTTTCCTCCCAGATCCCAACAACGTGCAGGTTGGCAGGTTAATTGGCCTCTGTAAATTGCCCTCCATGTGTAGGGAGTAGATGAGAAAGTGGAATAACACAAAACAAATGTGAACGGGTGACCGATGGTCGGCATGGACTCAATGGGCCGAAGAACCAGTTTCCATCCTGGATCTTTACACTAAACTAAGTAGCAGGTTGATTTTAAAGTTGTGAAAATTAAAATACATTGTCTGGCATTCCAAAGTAAACAATCCAAGTTTGTCCAATTTCACCTTTGCTCCTCTAATCCAGGCAGCATTCTGGTGAACCTCTTTTCAAATCTTATTTGAACTGGTTTCCAATGAAGCTTGGTAGGCAATAAATCTCTCATGTTATTTCTGCAGCATCACTTCAGTATAATTTACATCAAATAGTTTCAAGAAGGGCATTTGGAGTGAGAGGCCTTGTTTTATTCATTGCACCAGTTGTGATATGGGAGCGGAGTTAATTGAATGGAACCTCCAGCCATCGTACCAGTACAACCATAATGAACTGAATGGCATCATTATTATAATATAAAATTCCACAGCTAGAAATCCATCTTTGGCTGATGACATTAACCATGAGATAATATCACTTTAGAGCAATGTAACCTGCCTCTGAAATTAATGCCATTGATATTGGAGCAGAAGCACCATTTACCAATGCGATTACATAATATATTTATTGCAACCGACCAGTGAGTAATTTCTCAACACCCACAACTCTCAGTTCCAATATTGGATTAATTCTCTTTACTCAATTAAAGTAATATTTAAGAATCCCAAAAGAGTACTTTATCCATGAGTCGCTGCAAAGCTTTGTATTTGCAGCACTTTGGCAGATATATTTAAGTGCAGAGTTGCATATTGAAGAGCATATTAAGGGCGGCACAGTGGCACAGCTGGTAGAGCTGCTGCTGCCCAGCAACAAAAGCCCAAGTTCGATCCCGACCTTGGGTGCTGTTTGTGTGATGTTTGCACGTTCTCCCTGTGACCACATGGGATTTCTCCGGTCGCTCTGATCACCTCCTGCATCCCAAAGATATGTGGATATGTTGGCTAATTGGCCTCTGTAAATTGTCCCTAGTATGTAGGGAGTGGATGAGGAGGTGGGATAATGTGGAACTAGTGTGAACGGGTGATCGACGGTTGGCGTGGACTTTGTGGGCCAAAAGCTGTTTCCATGCTGTATCTCTAAAACTAACACTGAGAATTGTTTCAGTACGGTATTAACTTTCACAAGAGCACAGGGAGCTGTAGGGCACATGGAGGCAATCTGCAAGCAAGCAAAGGTGAAATTAATAACAGAGGTTGACTTGGATGCACTCCAAGTTGAATATTTAATTACAAACGTACATAGATGACATTCTTTCTGGTCAAAGGTTCACTCAGCGGGGATAATTGTGAGGAACACAAAGATATTAGGCACATCAAAAATGGATATTTACATCTAAATTATTTACATGCACACTCAGACGATCCAGGATATTGGGGCATATTTCAGAATCATTGTCACCATGTTTCTTATTGTACATATTAGCATCATTATGAATTCCAATTATCGAGCAAGTCAAGAGTCAGAGTGTTTAATTGACATTTGTTACTTGCAACAGAACAATGAAGGGCAATACAGTGGTGCAGTCGGTAGAGCTGCTGCCTCACCATGCCAGGGACCCGGATGCAATCATGACCTTGGGCGTTAGGGTCTTTGTGGAGTTTGCACATTCTCCTGGGGACCATGTAGGCTTCCTCTGGGTGCTCTGGTTTCCTCCCACATCCCAAAGACGTGTGAGGTTTGTAGGTTAACTGATATCTGTAAATTGTCCCATGTGTCTAGAGAGTGAATGAGAATGTGTGATAACATGGAACTGGTGGGAAGGGGTGGTTGATGGCTGACAATGAGTCGAAAGGCCATTTGTATCTTTCAATCACTCAATCAATTCAATCATTCAATTTATCAACAATCTCCACCTCACACTGTGGGAATCCAGTAGTTAATCACTAATGAGGACACAAACAATCTTCCCGATATAGTAGTGGCCAGAGGGTGACAGAGGAACTGAAGGAAATCCACATTAGGCAGGAAATGGTGTTGGATAGACTGATGGGACTGAAGGCTGATAAATCCCCAGGGGCTGATGGTCTGCATCTCAGGGTACTTAAGGAAGTGGCTCCATAAATCGTGGATGCATTGGTGATAATTTTCCAATGTTCCATAGACTCAGGATCAGTTCCTGTGGATTGGAGGGTAGCTAATGTTATCCCACCTTTTAAGAAAGGCGGGAGAGAGAAAACAGGGAATTATAGACCAGTTAGCCTGACATCGGTGGTGGGGAAGATGCTGGAGTCAATTATAAAAGATGAGATAGCCGAACATTTGGATAGCAGTAACAGGATCGGTCCGAGTCAGCATGGATTTACAAAGGGGAAACCATGCTTGACTAATCTTCTGGAATTTTTTGAAGATGTAACTAGGAAAATGGACAAGGGATAGCCAGTGGATGTAGTGTACCTGGACTTTCAGAAAGCATTTGATAAGGTCCCACATGGGAGATTAGTGGGCAAAATTAGGGCACAAGGTATTGGTGGTAGAGTGCTGACATGGATAGAGAAGTGGTTGGCAGACAGGAAACAAAGAGTAGGGATTAACGGGTCCTTTTTCAGAATGGCAGGCAGTGACTAGTGGGGTACCGCAAGGCTCGGTGCTGGGACTGCAGTTATTTACAATATTGTTTTGTATTCTTGTATTGTATTCAAATTTATTGTCATTGTCTCAGTTAGAGACAACGAAATGAATTTCCCTTACAGGCAGTATCATAAAAATAAATAAATAATGATAAATAATAAAACATATTAAAAATAAAATAGAATTTAATAAAAAGCACAAACATAGAAAGTCCACGACACAACATAACACAGTGGCACCAAGGTGAGGAAGGCACCATAGTCCAGCCAGCCTCCCCTCCGTTCTTCCCAGATGTTCACTCGTGGTCGAGGCCTTCCTAGCACCCGCAGTCGCCGCCCCGGGTGGCCCGATGTTCAGGCCCTCACGCCGGGCTGGTGGAACGCCGACGCTGAACCCCGACGGTGAACATCCTCCTCAGCGGCCCGGACCTCCTGATCAGCCGCCTCCCGCAGCTCCCGAGTCCGCAGCTCCCGAGTCGGGCAGAGTCGCAGGACTCCGCGCTGTCCATCAGCGCCGCCCGCGTTGGGAGCTCCGCAAACCGTAGCTCCATGATGTCGGTGCCGCAGGTCCAGCACTCCGGGCTCCAGATGGCAATCCCCGGTAAGGCATCGCCAGCCCCGCGATGTTTCAGCGCTGTCCCGCCGCTGCTGGAGCTCTGGTCGATCCCGGCAGGAAAGGCCGCGCCAATCCAGTAGGTAGGCCGCTGGGGGGGGGGGGGGGGGGGTGGGGGGGGGGGTTGGGGGGGGTGAGGACGCGACTCGAATAATAGTCTAATGTTTAATGCGGATAAATGTGAGGTTATCCACTTTGGTAGCAAAAACAGGAAGGCAGATTAAAATGGCGTCAAATTGGGAAAAGGGGAAGTACAACGGGATCTGGGGGTCCTTGTACATCAGTCTATGAAAGTAAGCATGCAGGTACAGCAGGCAGTGAAGAAAGCGAATGAAATGTCGGCCTTTATAACAAGAGGAATTGAATATAGGAGCAAAGAGGTCCTTCTGCAGTTGTACAGAGCCCTAGTGAGACCACACCTGGAGTATTGTGTGCAGTTTTGGTCCCCTAATTTGAGGAAGGACATTCTTGCTATTGAGGGAGTGCAGCGTAGGTTTACAAGGTTAATTCCCGGGATGGCAGGACAGTCATATACTGAGAGAATGAAGCAGCTGGGCTTGTACACTCTGGAGTTTAGAAGGATGAGAGGGTATCTCATTGAAACATATAAGATTGTTAAGGGTTTGGACACGCTAGAGGCAGGAAACATGTTCCCCATGTTGGGGGGCTCCAGAACCAGGGGCCACAGTTTAAGAATAAGGAGTAAGCCATTTAAAACGGAGACGAGGAAAAACTTTTTCTCACGGAGAGTGGTGAGTCTGTGGAATTCTCTGACTCCGAGGGCGGTGGAGGCAGGTTCTCTGGATGCTTTCAAGAGAGAGCTAGATAGGGCTCTTAAAAATAGCGGAGTCATGGGATATGGGGAGAAGGCAGGAACGGGGTACTGATTGGGGATGATCAGCCATGATCACATTGAATGGCGGTGCTGGCTCGAAGGGCCGAATGGCCTACTCCTGCACCTATTGTCTATTAATCCTTGCCTCCCCAACTTCCTTTACATTTTCCAAATCTATTCAGAGCCATTGCCTCATGCAAACCTTGAGAACATGGAACATGGAACATAGAACAGTAGAGCACAGGACCAGGCCATTTGTCTGACTAAATCTGTGCTGAAACATAATGTCAAGATAAACAAATCTCCTCTGCCTGTACATGATCCATAACCATTCTTTCCAAATTATTCTTTCCATTTGACCCCGGGGGCAAGTGGAGGCTGTCCCTAGGGATGTGCTCCTTTGACCGCTTACACCTTGGTGCTCGGGTTCAGAGTGCCCAGTCACCCTCCAGCCCCAGGCTGTCGTGTGTGGAAAAATGAACCCCACCCTCCCGTCTCCCCCGGCCAGTGATGTGATGGACGCGGGGGTCTGGACCAAACATTAATAAGTCCCGGCCCCCGGCGACATCATGTCCGTTATTTGCCGTTTCGGCGTTGCGCCCTTTCGGTTATTTGGCTTTTCGGCATTGTGTCCGTTCAGTTATTTGGCTTTTTGGCATTGCTTCCGTTTGGTTAGTTGGCTTTTAGGTGTCCCACCCTTTTGTTTATTTGGCTTTTCGGTATTGTACGCTTTCGGTTGTTTGGCTTTTCGGCGTTGTTTCCATTCGGTTGTTTGGCTTCCACTTCTTCGCTTCGGCATCTCGTCCTTCGATGCCACGTCCGCACATGGTTTGATCTACATCCCATTTCTTGGGCTTTTGCCCAAAGAGCAAACATAAATCATGCAGGAGTAATATGTATATAAAGCTATAAAAATTAACTATCATCTACAGTAAAGCAATAGAAATAGAAACATGGAAACAATAGGTGCAGGAGTAGGCCATTCGGCCCTTCGAGCAATGAAGGATATACTGCAAGTAATATAATGAACGTCGGTTATCTATATTACTAAAAGTCTGTTCTTGACCGGTTTTGGCCATCTGTGCTGCGATTTCCGAGAGAACGCCGCCACCTACGGCCGTCATTTTTGGTCACCTTGCTCAGAGCCCCCCTCCGCCGTATGTGTGCCGAGGATTTTTCCCGTCGATGAAAAATGACAGAGATATTAATGTTTTTACAAAATTCCCCATTCTCTCTGCTGCCCCTGCTGGCGGCAGGGGGGAGGGACTATAAAACCAGGAAGTGGTGTGCCTCACAGTCTCTTCAAGATGGAGGAAGGCAGAGGGTCACGTTTCTCTGAGCTGTGAATAACATTGAACACATGTCTACTCAAATGTAAGTGTCCTTAGTGGTTCTAAAACGCTTGCAGAATGTGTCTATTGGTTCTAAAATGTTTGCAAAAAGTGTCTATTGGTTCTAAAATATTTGTAAAAAGTGTCTCTTTTGGTTCTACAATGCTTGCAGAATGTGTCTTTTTTGGTTCTAAAATGTTTTTTAGGTTCATCCCCCCTTTCCTCTCCCCCCTCTCTCCTCTCCCCCTCTCTCCTCTCCCCCTCTCCTCTCCCCCCCTCTCCTCTCCCCCTCTCCTCCCCCCCCTCCTCTCCCTCCCTCTCCTCTCCCCCCCTCCTCTCCCTCCCCTCTCCTCTCCCCCCCTCTCCTCTCCCCCCCTCTCCTCTCCCCCCTCTCCTCTCCCCCTCTCCTCTCCCCCTCTCTCCTCTCCCCCCCTTTCCTCTCCTCCCCCCTCTCCCCCCCTCTCCTCTCCTCTCCCACCTCACTCTCCCTCTCCTCTCCCCCTCCCCCTCTCTCTCTCCCCTCTTTTCTCCCCCCCTCCCCTCCATCCCCTCCCCACCATTCCTCCCCTAAACCCCCCTCCCCTCCACACACCCCTACTCCCTTCCCTCCACCCTCCCTCCTCCCTGCTCCCATCTCTCCCCCTCCCCTCTCAGCACACACCTCTCTCTCCCCCTCTTTCCCCTCTTTCCCCCTCTCCTCTCCCCCCTCTCTCCCCCTCCCCCCTCTCTCCCCCCTCCCCTCTCCTCCCCCCTCTCCTCCCTCCCTCTCCTCCCCCTCTCTCCTCCCCTCCCCTCCCCCTCTCTCCTCCCCCCTCCCCCCTCTCTCCCTCTCTCTCCTCCTCCCTCCATCCCATCCCCCACCCTCCCTCCCTCCCCTAAACCCTCTCCCCTCCACACCCCCTACCCTCTTCCCACCACCCTCCCCCTACCTCCCCCTCCCCGCTCCCCACCACTCCCCCTCATCTCCCTCTCAGCACCCCCCTCTCTCCCCCTCACTCTCACCCTCTCTCTCTCCTCCCTTCCTCCCCCACCTTTCCCCCCTCACCCACCCTCCCGCTTCTCCTCCTCTCCACCCCCTCTTCCTCTTGCCCCTCTCTCTGTGTCTCTGTCTCTCTCTCTGTCTCTGCCCCTTCTCTCTCTGCCCTCACTCTCTACCCCCCCCCCCCCTCTCTAGGTGTGACTGCAAGTTGGGGGCTATGCATCAGTAGATAGGGTGTTTATGGGGTAAAAGGAGCAAATTAATAATATTAATATAATATCAAGGGGGGTAATTAGCGTGAGTGCGGGGGGGGGGGGGGGGTAGTTAGTGTGTGTGACGCTGCATGCCACCTCCCCCCCACAACCGCATGTTGGGGGAACAGACCCAACAGGTCTACACTTGGTCTAGTAGTTAATTAGAATCCAAGATCTGCTTCTAGACATAATCCCCGTATCTAGCCACAGGCTTGCTGACCCGTCCTGCACATGTACAGTACAAGCCTTTCAGCCGTGCCCCTCACAGGAGATGTCGCCAGAGCCACGGCCTCCATGGGGAGTTTCTTAGCAGGCGACAACTCAACCAGCACCGGCTTGCAGGGGATTTGTTGACAAGTTTTACAGGGGTCTTCGTCATCGGCACCAGGCCCATTGGCAGTCCTTTTGCAGGTACAGAACCAAAGTTCTGATTGCAGAACTGCTCACCATCTGCTGTCACATGTCCCTCATTCAGATAGTCGTTTTCATCCTCAGTCCATAACACATAATTTGGGTCATCTGTATAGACCTGCGCCAGATTGAATCAAATAAGACCTTGGTTCCGGACACACCTCCTTGACCGTGCCCATATGGTCATGCCCCTTCTGGGTTTGGAGACGGACCACGTGGCCCTCCGACAATGGTTGGTGAGGATAACTAGAACGGTCGTAGTACGCCTTCTGCGCCAGTCTTTTACGCTGCAGACGCGTACGAACCTCGCAGTCCGGGCTCGCAGACTTGTGGCTGGAGCAGCTGCTTCGAGACTGGAAGAGTAGGCCTGGTCTGTCTGCACATGAGTCGCTGAGCCGGCGAATCGAGTGTGGGATCATGTGGAATGTTGCGGAGATTGAGAAGATCCAAAAAAACGTCAGACCTGGCCCTGCTGGACTTCTCCATGAGCTCCTGTGCACTGCGGACAGTTCGGGCAGCCAGCCCGGTTGACTGGGGGCACTCCGGACTGCTGGTGATGTTCCTAAAATCCTATTCCTTTGCAAAGTCCTTGAAACGCTGACTTGAATTGGCCACCATTGTCAGACATGAGGGTTTGAGGTAGCCCATGCACCGAAAAATGGCCCGCCAGTTTCTTGACGACTGCCGAAGCGGAAGCTGTGGGGAGCAGATCGATATCAAACCACCCGGAGTAAGAGTCAACCAGGACCAAATATTGGTTGCCACGCCAGTCAAAAATGTCAGTAACCACAATAGACCATGGCAAGTCAGGAACTGGGTGCTGCAAAAGGGGCTCTTTCTGTTGATGTGGAGCCATGCTGTTGCACACAGCACAGGACTGCACCCTCTGGCATATATAATCTGACATGGCAGGTCAGATATCAGATGCTCTTTGCTCGTTGCACCGTAGCTTCAGAACCAGGATGAACTCTGTGTACGATGTCAAAGTACCTCTGTTTGGGTGAAGCCGGGATCACTGCCTTATGGGCCTTTTTGATAACCCCACCTTCAATGGCCAGTTTGTCTCGGACAGAAAAATAAGGCCAAACAGCAAGCGGAAGCGAATGCTGATAGCCAAATCTGCAAGTTCCTGCAGCCTTCTTGATAGCACAAACAAAAGATTCAATAGTTTAGTTCTCATTCTGGTACCTTGAGAAATATTTCACACGTTCGATGAGTAGCTTGAGGGTCACACAACTGTCGAAATTTTCTCTTCAGACTCAGCCGGGGTCACGATCGGTGCCCCACCATCGGCAGGTTGATGAGTTATTGCCTCAGCATACACAAACTGTTGTGCTCGTTCGTAAGCTTCGTCTCCTGCGAGTAGAAGGAGCATGCTAGCGCGGACCATTGCCGGCTTGTCATGAGAAGTTGCAGCAATGAAATATCATACTGTCGCTCAAAGGTACGCCACCACTGTCCAATTCTGCTATCGAAAATGAGTGGGTCAGGTTTTCTGAAACCTTCAGCCAGGTCTGATAATATGAAAAGGCTTGTAAATAACAGCCGAACCGAAACTAAAATCCCACTTCTGACACCATGTGCAAAGTGCATAATACAGAGTCATTATATATCATAACAAATACTTTAATTTGTATTCACACAGAGACCATCGAGATGAGTACTGTTGGCTCCGAATCGTAAGTTAAAACTAAAAAACAACATGGTTACCCGCATGCCACGAGGTGGTGATGGTGTAGAATACCTGACATGGATTATGAATCAGGTCATCAGCAGCAAACCCAGAAATGAATCAAATCAGCAATGTTGTTTGATCTACAGTGAACTTGCAGTTGTTATCTCTTCTCAGGTCAAATTACAATCTAAGGCAAAGAAATTGTAGAACTAAAATTGTTAATTTTAACAAAATGTTAACAAAATTACCAGGATGTATTAACAAGCTGATCAGATAATTTTTAGAAAAAGCTAATGACGTAAATCAATTAGTGAGACACATTTGGAATTGTAGATGCTGGAATCTTATCTGGAGAAGGGTCGCAACCCAAAACATTGTCATGTCCATGTCCTTGAGATCCGCACTCTTCTAAAGTCCAGACACAGGGCATTCATGTCCGATGATACAGTGGCCTACATGAAGTCCGGATACGACCTTGGTAAGGCCATCAAAAAGGCCAAAAGGGACCTGCTCCAAACTGGAGGATGAGACAGATGTTCGGCAGCTGTGGCGGGGCCTGAATGCAATCACCTCCTACAAGGCGAAACCAGGAGGCAGCTCGAATGTCGGTGAAACATCACTCCCTGACGAGCTCAATGCGTTTTACGCACGCTTTGACAGGGAGAGTACTGATGTGCCTTCCCGATCCCCCATTCGCTGTGATGGCATTTCAGTCTTAGTCACAGGGGCCGACGTCAGGAAATCCTTCAGAGGGGTGAACCCCCGAAAAGCACCTGGTCCTGATGGTATACCCGGCCGTGTTCTAAAAACCTGTGCGGACCAACTGGCGGGAGTTTTTATGGACATTTTCAACCTCTCACTTCTGAGGTCTGAGGTCCCCACCTGCTTTAAAAGGGCATCAATTATACCGGTGCCCAAGAAGAGTAAGGTGACGTGCCTCAATGACTATCGACCAGTGTCACTAACGCCGGTGATGATGAAGTACTTTGAGAGGCTGATCATGGAGCAAATCAACTCCTACCTCAACAAAAACCTGGACCCACTGCAGTTCGCTTACCGCCACAACAGATCAACGGTGGATGCGATCTCGCTGGCCCTCCACTCCGCACTGGACCACTTGGACAACAAAAACTCATATGTCAGGCTGTTATTCATCGATTACAGCTCGGTATTCAACACAATCATCCCCTCCAAACTGGTTACCAAACTCGCAGAACTGGGTCTCTGCACATCCCTCTGCAACTGGATCCTCGACTTCCTCATCCACAGACCACAGTCTTTTCGTATTGGTGGAAATGTGTCAGCCTCGATAACAATCAGCAAGGGAGCACCTCAAGGCTGCGTGCTCAGCCCCCTGCTGTACTCACTCTATACCCATGACTGCGTAGCCAACCACAGTGCGAACTCCATCATCAAGTTCGCTGACGACACCACTATTGTGGGGCGTATCACTGATGGGGATGAGTCAGAATATAGAAGGGAGATCAAGCAACTGTCCATATGGTGCCAGCGCAATAACCTGGCCCTCAACACCAGCAAAACCAAGGAACTGATTGTGGACTTAGGAAGGAGTAGGAGGGGGACCCACAGCCCCATTTATATCAACGGGTCGATGGTTGAAAGGGTCAAGAATTTCAAATTCCTGGGCGTGCACATCTCTGAAGATCTTTCCTGGTCCGAGAACACTAACGCAATTATCAAAAAAGCTCATCAGTGCCTCTACTTCCCGAGAAGATTACGGAGAGTCGGTTTGTCAAGGAAGACTCTCTCTAACTTCTACAGGTGCACAGTAGAGAGCATGCTGACCGGTTGCATCGTGGCTTGGTTCGGCAATTTGAGCGCCCTGGAGAGGAAAAGACTACAAAAAGTAGTAAACACTGCCCAGTCCATCATCGGCTCTGACCTTCCTTCCATCGAAGGGATTTATCGCAGTCGCTGCCTCAAAAAGGCTGGCAGTATCATGAAAGACTCACACCATCCTGGCCACACACTCATCTCCCTGCTACCTTCAGGTAGAAGGTACAGGAGCCTGAAGACTGCAACAACCAGGTTCAGGAATAGCTACTTCCCCACAGCCATCAGGCTATTAAACCTGGCTCAGACAAAACTCTGATTATTAATAACCACTTTCTGCTATTTGCACTTTATCAGTTTATTTATTCATGTGTGTATATATTTATATCATGGTATATGGACACATTTATCTGTTTTGTAGTAAATGCCTACTATTTTCTGTGTGCTTAAGCAAAGCAAGAATGTCATTGTCCTATACAGGGACACATGACAATAAACTCACTTATAGATGCTGAAATGAGAGCATGGTTAGATCTTTGAAGATATTAGTTGTGTTTTTGAGGTAGCACCTCATATAGATGGTGGGGAGTGCCAATACCTGTGATGGACTGGGCTGTGTCTACCACTCTCTATAATCCTAGATATTTAGCTAGACCATGCCATGATGCAGTCTGCTCTCTGTCCATGCGACAATTAAAAAGATGGTAGGGCAGGTAATATGTTGTAGTTGGCACATAGGGGGTTTTATGGAGATGAGTGAGATCACACAACCATATCTGCAGAGATGTCCATAGCTGGAGGTAATCAGCTGTGGTCTGAGTTTTGAACAATGCAATATGTCAAGGAGGAAGAAAGTAACCCAGTCACTTTTAAACAGAAGGCAGTCATAACATATGGGTAAGATATCATGGCCAATGGCCAGGGCAGGGTAGCGTGACTACAAGTCGAGAAGATTAGTGGTGTGGTTGGAGCTGGGGATCATAAATATGTGCCAGGCATGTGTTCAGGATCAGGTATGCAGCTGGGCTCAGAAGGTCAAAATATGCATGTATGCATGCATGCAAGTGAGTGCACATGTGCTGGGTGGGGCTTACGTGTCAGGCCACACATATGTGAGTATAACTCTCCTTCAGAAGAGCCTGGTCACCAGGTAACTTGGTTCCCCCTTGCCACTGGATGAAGACCCTGCCCTGCGAAGCCTGGGTAGTGGCTGATGCACTATAACCACCCCATGCACAGACAATGTGCCCTCCGCTGTGTGAAGTTCACTATGTGAATGCCCCTGTCCATCCAGAAACACAGTGGACATGGTCTTCACTACACAAGAACTCCAAGAGGAACGCAACAGCACTTGAGGTTGTGAGAGAAGGGTTAATAGGGATGGTTGATTTATACTAGAACTCTGAAAATTATAACTTAGAAAGAAATAAGACTCGATGGGGAGACATGAGGTAGTGACCATAGTGAAGAAAGGTATAAAAAGATAGATACAACCTCCATTTTTGTGTGTCTCTAGAGGATGATAGAGGAGGGACACCCTTTTCTGCGCAGAAATGTAATAAAGGAAAACTTGTTTCTTTGATTTTGTCTCTGAAGAGTTTGTGATTGATTTTGAATCTCACAAGGTCAAGGTCAAATGCGGGTCTCAGTTGCTGTGATGCAATGCTGCCAGCTGCGACACTGTGCCACTATTATGACAAGACAAACAGAATTATAAGATTCTTAATTTTGACTTTGAAATAATCAATAGACAATCATAGAACAGTGGAGGTAAAATGCTAAAAAATTGTGATAATTTAGTTGGTGCCACATTGATGGACTGAAGAAGCAAGTTGCATCACCATTCGGTTTGGTAAACAGCTCTGCACAAGACAGCAAGAAGCTGCAGAGTTGTGGATATAGCCCAGTATGTCACACAGACCAGATTCCCACCATTGACTCTATCTACACTATATGCTGCCTCAGGAAAGCAGCCAACATAATCAAAGACTTGTCCCACCCCAATCATTCCTTCTTCTTCCTGTTCACATCGGGCAGAAGATATAGAAGTTTAAAAGCACGCACCACTAGATTCAGGAGAGAGCTTCTTTCCATTTGTTATCAGTCTCTTGAATAACCCTTCCATTAGTTAGGATACTGTCCAATTCACCTCTACCCCCATTGTGGATATTGGACTTTGTCTCTGAAACTGGTGCGTTACAATGCCGAGAACTATATGCTGCATTCAGTACCTTTCCCTTCGCTCTACCCACTGTTCTTAAGTTTGGGTGGGTTGTATTTATCTAATAGTATTATCTGATTTGATTGGATAGCATGCAGAACACAGCTTTTCACTGTACCTCAGTACACACATAATAATGATAAACCTAAACCCAAATTTCAGGTATTGATACAAACATTTCATTTGTTTAGTTTAGTTTAGAGATACAGCATGGAAATAGCCTTTCGACCCACCGTGTTGCCCAATGATCACCCGCATGCTAGGTTTATCCTATATACTAGAAACAATTTACAGAAGCCAATGAACCTATAAACCTGCGCAGCTTTGGAATGTTGGAGGAAACCGTAGCACCTGGAGAAAACCCATGCGGTCACACATGCTTTCCAGGCAGCACCAATAGTCAGGATCAAACCCAGGTCTCTGGTGCTGTAAGGCTGTAACTCTACTGCTGTTACCACTGTGTTGCCCTTTAGTCTTCAAGACTCATCAGTTTTTAGTATGGTTTTGAAGCATGGGTATCGTTCTTGGCCAGACATTATTTTAAGTTGGCATGTTGACTTCAAGAGAGGAAAGATGAGGATCCACGATCTTGACTTCATCGATGGAATGGTGGTGAAGAGAGTCAATGGATTCAGGTTCCTGGCCATGTATATCTCTGGAGAACTGTTCAGTGCCCAGCCCATTGATGCAATCGCAAATGCCTCTACTTCCTTGGAATATTAAGGAGATTCAATATGTTGATTATTGTTTTATTGAACTTCTACTGGTGTACAATAGAGAACACACTAACTGGTTGCATCAAGGCCTGGTTTGGTATCTCAAATGTTCAGGACAAAGGAGATTGCAGAGAGTGGTTGATACTGCCCAGTCCATCTCAAGAACTAACCTCCCCACCATCGAAGGGATCTATAGAAGGGGCTGCCTCAAAACGGCAGTCAGTATCATCAAAGAATCACAGCACCGTAGCATGATTCTACCATTGGGAAGGAGGTACAGGAGTCTGAAAATTGTGACGGCAAGGTTCATGATCAGCTTCTTCCCGACAGACACAGGCTCTTGAATACCACACAGCACTAACCATTGCAATTATCATCTTCCACGGACCGTGTTTTGGTTGCACTACAGACTTTTGTTTTTGCACTAATATTAGTTATTAATTTATTGATTTTTAAAATTATTATATATTCCAACAAAGGGTGGTGGGTGTATGGAACGAGCTGTCAGAGGAGGTAGTTGAGGCAGGTACTATCACAATGATTAGGAAACATTTAGACAGGTACATGGATAGGACAGGTTTGGAGGGATATGGGCCAGGTGGGACTAGTGTAGGTGGGATATATTGGTTGGTGTAGGCAAGTTGGGCCAAAGGGCCTGTTTCCACACTGTGTCACTGTATCTGTGTGTATTACATTTACAGACCTATTAAGTAAGAACATTGTTCTGTTGTGGGTATATACGACAATTAAGCACTTTTGACTCTTGAGGTTCAGAGGTTAGTCACTCACATGATTGGTGTCAGAAAAAGTTGAATTTCTCTGGGTTTTAGTTTCGTTTCGTTTAGTTCAGAGATACTGCACGGAAACAGGTCCTTCAGCCCACCGAGTCCACACCAACCAGCAATCCCTGCACATTAATATTACCCTACACACACTAGGGACAATATTTTACCTTTGTGCCAAGCCAATTAGCCTACAAACCTGTACGTCTTTGGAGTGTGGGAGGAAACCGAAGATCTCTGAGAAAATCCACGCAGGTCACAGGGAAAACATACAATTTCCCTACAGACAAGCACCCATTGTCAGGATCGAAGCCGGGTCTCTGGCGCTGCAAGGCAGTAGCTCTACCGCTACGCCACTGTGCCGCCCTGAAACATAAACCATGGATAGTATCCATCCACCCTCCTTCTGCCAGGATAAATAGGCTAAAGGTATCCATTATATATTCCTCTTCTTATTTTGATGCTAAAGTCCTTCATAGATTTCTTCCACATTTCTTCGTCATGTGTTAATCTGCAGAGATCTCCCTGAAAGGTGTGAATGCAGCTCATCGTTAATCAGCCAGAATTACATTCGACCAACACAACAAAGGGTTTCTCCAATGAATTAAGGTAATTTTGGCAAACCTGTCCTGACAGGAAAGCCAGATACAAATGACAGGTGCGAATGGAACTGTGAATTAGATTATGCAATTGAGAATCCAATGACCCAGTATTGTAGTTACTGAACCACTCGCTACATCAATATATATTGACACCACTTTCCAGTGCTACAATTTGCAGTGAAATGTTTATGAAGTGGGCAACATTGACAACGGAGACACATGTGTTGGAATAACTCAGCAGGTCAGACAGTATCTCTGGAGAACATGGATAAGCAACATTTCAGGTCTGGACCCTTCTTCAGACTGAATGCATAATAGCATGCAGAATTAGCTTTTTACTGTATCTCTGTGCATGTTTCAATAATAAATTAAACCCTCCTCGCCTGTATCCACCTATCACTCACCAGGCTTTGTCCTGCCTCCACATCTCTTCCGGCATTCTCCGCACTTCTATAATCAGTCTTAAAAAATGTCCCAACCCATTGCATTTGCCTATACATGTTCTCCAGAGAAGTGCAGGAAGGAACTGCAGATGCTGGTTTACATCGAAGATAGACACAAAATGATGGAAAAACTCAGCGGGTCATGCAGCATCTTTGGAGAAAAGGAATAGCTGATGTTTCACGATGAGTTGACCCCCTTCTTCAGACTGAGAGTCCTGGGAGAGGGAAAAGGTTCAGAACAAATCAGAGCCAGCACTGCTGACCAAGGAAAGGTGGATCCCACAATGGTCCATTGTTGGCTGTGGAAGAGATAATGCAGGGATATAAGGATGCAAACAGCGGAACTAATGTGTCCCGGGGAGCCGCGCGTGCCCGATCCACCCGCCAAACAGAGGCGCCGACGACCGGAACGTGCCACGGTAGGCCTGATTTGCCGGAGAAGCCAGGCACCTGTTCAGGCTGAAGGAGTGGCGGCGGCGATGGGAGCCTCAAAATTCATACCGCTGGGTTGTAGGCTGCCCATTCAAGCATCTTCAGAGATGCTGCCTGACCTGTTGAGTTACTCCAGCACTTTGTGTCTTTTTTGGTAAACCAGAACCTGCGGTTCCTTGTGACTATATCCTTGACAAGGAACTGGATGGTGTACACCAAACAAATGCTGCAGAGTTTCCTGTAAATTGGGGATACCAGTATATTTTGCTCAATTTATCCTGATATAATTTCATATTAGCCGTAGGATGAGCAGACTAATTAAAAATTAGAACAAACAGAAATGTGACTGCTTTAAGAAATTAATGTACAAGCTTATTATGCAGTCTGCACATTAGTATGAACATCACCTTGCTCAATTGCAAAAAACTTGGTCACAGCAGGACATTAATGAGGGAAAGGGTTAGCTAACCAGGGAGCAGTACCAGGTAAGAATTCTAAACTCCCTGTAAATTATAGAGGGAAGGCATGTCCTGGTGAAAATCGCAGCTGAAAATTAAATGAATCCCTGTTTCGACAGTGGAACAGTGGAACTGAACCATTCTACCTTTGACCGAATTGAAAGACCAATGCACTTGATAATCAGCAGGTGTGTAAGGATTAATTACAGTAGCACGTTATATTTACTGTTAAGTGTCCCCATTTGCAGCTTTTGCGCTGACTAATTGCTCGCTTGCTGCTTGCATCTGCAGCTGCTCGATTTTAGAAAAGGAATTGTCACCGTTTGGGGAGTGAGAGTAACAGAGGAGTTGCTCTGCATTTTTATTGATTTCAAGCACTGCAGTAATATTGTGATGGCACGTCCAGCAGTGTCTCCCGCTGCAGTGTGCATCTTCTGCAGAAAGCACAGGCACACCAGTCTTCATGCCGGCTGATTTTTCTGGATACTCGCCATTACTTGTATTGTGCAGGCAGGTTTTCTATCACAGTTGATGAAATGGTTTAAAGATGATTCAGTTTAAACATCATCTGGAAGTGCGAACGCTGATTTAACTGGGTCAGGAGTTGGAGGGAGAAAGGCAATCATCAGGTTGAGAGATGGGGAGTGGAGTTCGGGAAGAGGTGCTGGGAAAATGAGGGAGGGGTTGAATGAGATTAGCCAACATAATCAAAGACATGATAAAAAAGAACTGCAGATGCTGGTTTATACCAAGGATAGACACAAAGTGATTGAGTAATTCCGCGGGTCAGGCAGCATCTCTGAAGAAAATGGATAGGTGACATTTGGTTTGGGACCGTTCCTCAGACTGATCAGAAGACTGATGGCTGATTTATCCGGTCTTAAATCCTCCTCTGTGCAAAAGCTCAATCCCCAGATTTTTCAAAAATATTTCTGCCTCCACTTTGATCTGATCTGCAAAGATTCACTATTCCCTGAAAAAGAGAATCTGTGCCTTTGTTATAATGACCTGTCTTATCATAAAGCAATCTCCATCATTTGAGACTCTCCTACTCTCGACATATATTCTGTCACGCTCATGTGTTTCAATAAGATCGACACTCATTCTTTGAAACTCCAAAGAATACAGCATTGACAAGCAATACACCATCACACAAACCAACCTCCCTTCCACTGACTCCATTTATACCTCATGCTGCCTCGGCAAGGCAACCAGCATAATCAAGGACAAGTCGCACCCTGGCCACTCCCTCTTCTCCCCTCGGGCAAAAGGTATAGAAGTGTGAAAACGCACACAGTCAGATTCTTCCCAGATTCTTCCCAGATGTTATCAGGGAACTGAACCATCCAAACACAACCAGAAAGCAGTGCTGAGTTACTCTCTACCTCATTGGGGACCCTCGGACTATCTTTGATTGGACTTTACTGGCTTTATCTTGCACTAAACGTTATCCCCTTATCATATGCCTGTACAGTGAAAGGCTCGATTGTAATCATGTATTGTCTTTCCACTGACTGGTTAGCACGTAACAAAGGTTTTTCTCCGTACCTGAGTACATGTGACAATAAACTAAACTGAACTGAACTGAAGTACAGATGAATCCTGAGTCCAAGTCCACAGCTCTCTGAAAGTGACAGCAATTATAGATGGTGTAATAAAGAAGGCATATAATAGTAAGATTAAACATGAACTTACCAGTTTGAAGTTTGATCTTTATTTTATGAGGAGTTACGTCGAGGGATTACGTGAAGACCCCGCCAGCACGCATGCGCGACATTCTTCAAAGCAGCGGTGTGGAATCACAGTAATAGTAGTTGAAATAAACATAGTAAGATAAGAAGAACTAGGATACCAGTTGACCTTTATAAGAGGGTGGGCGTGGAGGGCACGTAATCCCTCGACGTAACTCCTCATAAAATATAGATCAAACTTCAAACTGGTAAGTTCTCGTTTAATCTTACTATTTTACTTCGGAGTCACGTGAGTGACCATGTGAAGATTTTAAAGATCTGTGATTTCATGCCGTGGAACAAATCCATGCTTCACTCACTGCCAAAGTCATCCAAGAGAGGAAGTATGTTATCGTATTCAGACATGAATCAAATTCAAACAATAACCATTTATTTTAACAAAATAATGCTCCCTTGGGCTAAATATATTACAGAATTCAAACTTGATTCTGCAACACCGCAGGTTTGGTTATTGGCTTATTATAAAAGAATTGGAAGGTCTTCTCTCTAGACCATCCTGCTGTTGCCAGGATATGGTCCATAGGCACTTCCATGTCTCTAGCTTCCGATGTTGCTGCTGCCCTTGTGGAATGAGATTTAAAATGTCAGTTTCCACCCCAGCAGCTCCCAAAACCTGTCTGAGCCATCTAGAGATGGTCTGTGCTGATACCCGGCCATTAGGCTGTTTATAGCTGACCCATAGTGCCAATTTACTACCTCTTAAAGTTTTAGTAGTCTTAAGGTATAGTAGAAGGTGTGTCATTACACACAGTCGGGTGTCAGATGGGTATGCCTGGAATTCCAAAATTTATCCTGATATTCCTGGTCTATCTTGTTTAACCAGCTCCAAGATGCGAAAGTTATCTTTTCTGGAGATGCCATCATATTGTCCAGTCTCAGTTTATGTAGAGACTGGACCCTTTGAGCTGAGACCAGTGCCATCAGCATACTGTTTTTAATGTGAGCTTTTCCAGGGACAGGGACATTGCTGGTGACCAACCCCTTAGCAATGTTAGTACAACACTGACGTCCCAGATCTGGGAATACCTTGCTCTAGGAGGGTTAGTGTTGTAAATAACCCTCATAAGTTTGGCAACTAGAGGGTGAGATCCCATGGAGAGTTGTCGTGGTGCCTGCCACCAGCAAGCTGACAGGGCACTCCTAGCGCAATTATAGCGCTGCAGCTCAGTCCTTCATCAATATGAAGGCTGGACAGGAATTCCAGGACGTTGGTGATTGTAGCTGTATTATACGCTACATCAGTCCTTGAGCAATATGACCCCCATATTCCCATGCTGGAGAGGTACTGCTTTTTGTTGATTCTCGATAGGCCGCCGTGATCATATTCATGGTCCTGTCCGTCAGCCCAGATGTTAGCATGATGGACTTATGGTTCAGAGACTATGTCAAGGATCACAGGGACCCATGGCTGTGTAGGCCAATCAGGTACTTCCAAGACACCTGATGCTGAGACCATATGTATTTTGCATAGGACCCGACTGATGAGGCAGGAGGGGGAAAAAGCATAGTAAACAAATTTCCCCAATTCAGCGAGAAGCGTCCATTGCTGCTGCCCCAGGTCTGGTTCCCAAGCGACATATGTTGGTAACTGGTGATTGAGTCTAGATGCAAATAGATCGATATCTGGTGTCCATATCGTATAGTAATATCAGCAAACATTTTTGTGGTCCAACAGCCATTCGGTGCTGTCATTAAATTTTCATGACCTGGTGTCTGCCACTGTATTGAGCTTACCTGGTAGGTAAGTTGCTGATAGCCAAATATGTATGTTAACACACCATTGCCAGATTGTATTGGCCAGATTGACACATGATATCGATTTTATTTCACCCATATGATTAATATATGCCACCACTGTGGTATTATCAATTTGTAGGCGGACATGCAGATGGTGCATTGTGAACAGTAGGCTTTTAGCCCATGAAACGCACCCAACATCTCTAAATAATTTATACCTAGTGTTTTTAGTAATGATGATTCCTAATGTTCCATCTACCACCAGTTCTGGATATAGTGTTAGTAGCTCCCCAGCCATGAGCGCTGACCTCCGTTTGTAATGTGAATGATGGTTACTAATAATGATGGGGCTGGAACTATGCCAAATATTTCCCTTCCACCATTGTAACTCCGAAATTGCTTTGGCTGGTAACTGCATAGGTCGATCAAAGTGACCGGCAAGGTGTTTTAGCTCTTGCACTTTTGCCTTTTTGAGCTTTAATAATGTAAAGGTCCAAACTGAGTAGCTGGAAATGCTGCTACTAGTTTCCCAATTACTCTAGCCACCTGTCGAATAGATGGTTTATTTTGTGACAATTAATTTTGTTGCAGGCTTCCACAAAGTCTGCTGCTTTACTCTTTGGCAATGTTACAGACATGTGGATAATGTTAATTGTGAATCCCAGAAATTCCATAGTTGTGGATGGCGTCAACTTAGATTTATCTGGATGGATGATGGACCCCAGAGTTTCAAACCAATGTTTGGTAGCTAAAACTGCTGATTTAGCTAGTTCCAGGGTTTTCCCCCACAATTGATATATCATCAAGATATGCCATGACAATATGTTTTGTTTCCTAAGTATTGCCAAGGCCAGTTTTAATATCTTGGTGAACAGTCTTGGGGCTGAAGTTTAACCCATTAGGCAACGCTATATACTGCCATTGTTGCCCCATCCAGTTAAATTTTAGGTATCGACAATGATCCCTAGTATGGATACTGAATAGTATGCATCTTTTGGATCAATGCATGCCATGAAGTATCCCTCTGAAACTAATTGTTTGGCAGTAACAATGTTTCCACAGTGGTAATAACCTCCATGCCTCCCAAACCAAGTGTAACATTCCCCCTGTTCGTACAGGTCCTACACCTTTTGTGTTCTGGAAGGAACCAGATCCACCTACCTCCCTGGTTACCGGTGGTACGTCCCCTTTTTCAGCTTCTGCCTCTTCTGCGGAAGAGGCGCTGGAGTGTGGGGTTGGCACATTTTCCATGAGGGTCGCTCTGGGCCTTTGACTAAAAAGGACCTTTGTGGTTGCTGCGCGGCCCTCATGCTTTCACCAGCGTCTTGGTGTTGATGCCTGCTGGTGGATGCATAGGGGTGCTGCCGTCTGAGATGTGTGGTCTGCCCATTGCTGATGACGCCCTCATGAGCCCGATGGCTTTAAACTCTTCGTCGAGCTTTTTTACTTGTTTAGACAAGTTTCCCCTCCAAACAGCAGTATCTGCGGTTGTGTTGCAGCTGTTTCGCACAACCCTGCAAATTTGGGGTTTAGTGCAGGTTTACTGCGCTCTCGCAAGCAATTGATTTCATACTGGGCATTGCGGAGCAATGTCAGTGTCCTGCTGAGTGTCCGTCTGTCAGAAGTTTTAGAATCATCTGTAGTTTGACCTCCTGGGTTCTTATGCCAGTCCCACTGTACCCCCAGATCGCATTGTTTACTGCAGGCTCTTTTAACCAAGTAAAGTTCACAGGAGGCATATACTTCTCTGTAGTTTCATTAACTACCTGTTCCTGCAGAGGATGGAAGTACAGGTAGTCGATGCTGGCCGCCAGCTTGGTCTGCAATGGTACTCCTGATTCCGGTGATCCGCAAATTTGGTGACCACTCCCAGTAGCTCCTTAGGATCCTGCACCCCCAGCACACTGCCGTTTTTCTTCAGCCACGTCCCCTTCTTCAGGACCAGCCCAGCCCTGGCCTACAATGCTCCCCTGTGTCGAGGGAGATGCATTGTTTTACAGCCCTCGATAAGGTGCTGTTATGGGAGTGCGAAGACTCCCATAGTGAGCTTGCTCCATCTCCCGGAGCAAGTCACGTTGGAGCATTTGCTCCATCAACCGCTTACGCGGGAGAGGCGGCACCTCTGCTGCACTCAGGCAGTGCGTCCTCCCGACCGGACTCAGATGAGTATGATCGGCTGGGCCTACTCCTGCTGGGCTTTGCCTCCAGCCCGCTGCGCTGATTTGAGCTGTACAGCTCGCGACGCTGGATTCGGCTTAGCAGAGTTGAAGTCGGTAAGTGGACCTCAGCAACCGCTCCAGACGGTCACTTCCACTGCCCTTGGGCAGCGCGTCCTCCTGGCCGGACTCCCCCAGTCTATCGGTCGGACCGACTCTTGCTGTGCTTGCCTGCAGCCCGCTGCGCTGTTTCCGGGTGTACAGCTCGCGGTGCTGGGCTCAGCTGTGCTGAGTTTACGTGACTGTGGACCACAGCCTGCGGTCCAGGTGCCGCTGGTCGCCCCCGGCTGTCGGGCTGTCGGAACTTTCACAGTTCCCCGCAGCCATTGAGGCGCGACCCGTTTTTTCTTCCCCTTGTCCAAAGTGCTGAAACACAAAGGAGAAGGGCAAGGGGAAGAAATACAACCTTAGAATAAATTTCTTACCTTCTAGGTCCGTTTTTCAATTTTGCCGCGGGAGCGCTCTTCCCCCGCCCGTCGCTAGTGCAATGCGCGTAGACGATATGTCGTGCATGCGTGCTGGCGGGGTCTTCACGTTGTCACTCACGTGACTCCGGAGTAAAATATGCTTGCTTTCATTGGTCATGGGATTGAATATAAGGGTCATATTGCAGCATTATAGGACTTTGGCTGGGCTATATTTGGAGTATAGTGTGAAGTTCAGCTCACCCCATTACTGGAAGTATGTGGAGGTTTTAGAGAGTGTACAGGTTTACCAGAATGGTGCCTGGAAAGAGATAGAGAGAGATGTTCCCATTAGAGTGAAGGGCAAGGCAGGTGGGCGTAAGGCAGCTTGGATGACTCTTGCATTCCCTCTTTCTGTTCCTCCCCCAACCTAGTTATCCTACTATTTACATCGGTGAGACCAAGCGTAGGTTGGGCGACCGTTTCGCCGAACACCTCCGCTCAGTCCGCCTTAACCTACCTGACCTCCCGGTGGCTCAGCACTTCAACTCCCCCTCCCATTCCCAATCCGACCTCTCTGTCCTGGGTCTCCTCCATTGCCAGAGTGAGCAACAGCGGAAATTGGAGGAACAGCACCTCATATTCCGTCTGGGGTCCTTGCGCCCTTATGGCATCAACATTGAATTCCCCCAATTTGGCTAGCCTGTGCTGTCCCCTCCCCTTCCTTCACCCTCTAGCTGTCTCCTCCCACCCTCCCATCCGCCCGCCCTCGGGCTCCTCCTCCTCCCTTTTTCCTTCTTTCTTTCCCCACCCCCCATCAGTCTGAAGAAGGGTTTCGGCCCGAAACGTCGCCTATTTCCTTCGCTCCATAGATGCTGCTGCACCCGCTGAGTTCCTCCAGCAATTTTGTGTACCTTAGTTATCCTACTAGTTTCACAGTCTGTATCTCTTCGCTATCACCACCACAATGGTGCCGGCTTTGATGTGTTCTGTACCTTTTCATACTGTACCTCTAATTTCCATCGCCCCTGACTCTCAATCTGAAGGTAAAGGGAGAGTCTGGGCAACCTAGGACTATTCCTTGGAGTGCAGGAGGATGAGGGGTGATATTATAGAGAGTGTATATGATCATGAAGGGAAGAGATAGGAATAATCATAATCATAATCATAATAGTATTTTATTAGCCATGTATGGTTTGCAACATACGAGGAATTTGACTTGCCATACAGTCATACCAATAAAGAGCAACAAGACACCCAAATACATTTTTAACATGAAAATCCACCACAGCGACTCCCCCACATTCCTCATTGTGATGGAAGGCAAAAAAAATTCAATCTTCTTCCCTTCTTTGTTCTCCCGCGGGTGAGGACCTCGAGCCTTCCGTTGATGAGGCGATCTTGGCTCCCGCAGCCAGCGGTCAAGCCCGCTGCGTCCGGGCGATCATGCTCCCGTATTGGGGGCATCTTTGCTCCCCTGCGCCGGGTGATCGGACCCCAGGTTGGAGCTGGTCGAACCTCCTGCGACTGTGGAGCTTCCCGACATCGGTCTCCACGCAGGCCGTGGTTGGAGCGTCGATCCCAGGCCAGGGATCGCAGACTCCGATGCTAAGTCCGTGGCCCCGCGGTGGGGCTCAAAGTCAGTCTCGAGCAATGCCGCCAGTTCCATGATGTTAGGCCGCTGAACGACCGGAGATACGATCCGGAAAACAATCGCATCTCCGGCAAGATAAGAGACTGAAAAAAGTTTCCCCCTCCCCCCTCCCCTACCTTCCACATAAAACAAACCTGAGAACATTAACACATACTTTTAAAACACACTAAAAATAACAAAAAATACCAAAAGACAGACAGACTGTTGGCGAGGCTGTCATCGCTGACAGAGCCACCTGGTGTTTTCGTTAAAAGTTGTGTGAAGCTCATCATGAATGCAGAGTCTTTTACCCAGAGTAGGGGAATTAAGAACCAGATGACATAGGTTCAGGTGAGAGGGGAAAGATTTAATGGAACCTGAAGTCAACCTTATACACATGTGGGTAAATGGAACAAGCTGCCTAAGGAGGTAATTGCGGCAGTTTAAAACAATATTGAAAAGACATTTGGACACAAGGTTTTGTTGGTGGTAATAAGCATAGTTGGCACACCGGTGATCTCCTTTCTCGCAACAAACCTCCCAGTACTGATGTCTATAAAACTCCTGTGAAGACTCTTTGGAAGTATGAGATTACAAATGCTGAAATCTTGAGGAAAACAAAGTGCTGGAGGAACTTGGCGAGTCAGGCAGTATCTATGGACAGAATGGACCAATGATATTTCAGAAAGAGTCCTTATTCTTGACTTGTGGCCTTTCCATTTCCCTCCATAGATGCTGCCTGACCTGCTGAGTTCTTCCTGCCTTTTTGGCTTTATGGGAGGAATCTTTCTTGGCTACAAAAGTCATCTTTACCTGGCAGCCTGCTGACCAGCCTGCTGTCTAAGCCAACAACAACCACATATTAAGTAAAGTCCCTTGCGTTTGAAATGCAACATTTGTATACGTATTCATGTCAGAAAATACAAATGTCCCAGTATAAATAAACACCATGAGCTCCAGGGAATGACTCCAGGGGATGACCCAATTTGCTGATTAAGTTGAGACACTTCGACATGGAAGGAAACATTAATTCTATATTGACTAGTTATGAAGGTAGAAGGTTTGGGAGGGGGGGGGAGTGATGCCCTGGATATTAGAAGTTCATGGAGGTGAGACAAACCTTAAGCCAGGAGAGCAATAACTTCTACCTAAAATTTGTGTGAAGCTCATCATGAATATTTTAACATCTCATTCAGCCTGATTGTCAGGTTTAGCTTCCAGCTGGATGCAAGGTAGCCCAGAGCACGCTACAGATAGGAATAAAACAGGGCACCAGGGAGAGATGCAGCAGATACAGGAACAGCTTCTTCCCCTGTTTTCAGGCTTCAGAACAGTCCTTCCTTAATTTGGAGTACTGCCCGATTTGCCTCTACCCCATTGTGGACATTGGACATTATCTCGAGAACAGATGCACTACAATGCTGGGGTTGCACGATGGCACGGTGGCGCAGCGGTTGAGTTGCTGCCTTACAGTGTTGGAGACTCCGGTTCGATCCTGACTTTGGGTGCTGTCTGTACGGAGTTTATACATTCACCTCGTGACTTGCGTGGGTTTTCATCGAGATCTCTGGTTTCCTCCCACACTCCAAAGATGTACTGGTTTGTAGGTTAATTGCCTTGGTATATTTGTAAATTGTCCCTAATATGTGTATGATAGTGTTAGCGTAGCGGGGATATCTGGTTGGCACGGACTCAGTACGCAGAAGGTCCTGTTTCCGCGCTGTATCTCTAAGCTAAAAACTAAACTAATGCTCAGAACTATAGTCTACACTCTGTATCTTCCCCTTTGCTCCATCTATTGTACTTGAGTATGACGTATTTATCTATTAGCAGATCTGTTTGGAAAGCCAATAGACAATAGATAATAAGTGCAGGAGCAGGCTATTTGGCCCTTCGAACCAGCACCGTCATTCACTGTGATCATGGCTGATCATCCACATTCAGTACCCCGTTCCTGTCTTCTCACCATATCCTCTGACTGCTATCTTTAAGACCTCTATCTAACTCTCTCTTGAAAGCATAGAGGGAATTAGCCACCACTGCCTTCTGAGGCAGCGAATTCCACAGATTCACAACTCTCTGGGTGAAAAAGTTTTTCCTCATCTCTGTTCTAAATGGCCTACCCCTTATTCTTAAACTGTGGCTCCTGGTTCTGGACTCCCCCAACATCGGGAACATGTTTCCTGCCTCTAGAGTTGTCCAATCCCTTAATAATATTTCATGTTTCAATAAGATCATCTCTCATCTTTCTAAATTCCAGAGTATACAAGCCCAGCCGCTCCATTCTATCCACATATGACAGTCCCTCCATCCCGGGAATTAGCCTCATGAATCTACGTTTCACCCCCTCAATAGCAAGAATGTCTTTCCTCAAATTTGGGGACCAAAACTGCATACAATACTTTAGGTGTGGTATCACCAGGGCCCTGTACAACTGCAGAAGGACCTCTTTGCTCCTATACTCAACTCCTCGTGTTATGAAGACCAACGTGCCATTAGCTTTCTTCACTGCCTGCTGTACCTGCATGCTTACTTTCCGTGAGTGATGAACAAGGACACCCAGATGAAGTCGAGAGTTTAGTCATGTGTCCCAGATAGGGCAATGAAATTCTTGCTTTGCTTCAGCACAAAGCAAGAATATAGTAGGCATGAATTTGTACTTCCCCTTTGCCCAACTTGACACCATTCAGATAATAATCTGCCTTCCTGTTTTTGCCACCAAAGTGGATAACCTCTCATTTATCCACCTTAAACTGCATCTGCCATGCATCTGCCCACTCACCCAACCTATCCAAGTCACCCTGCATCCTCATAGCATCCTCCTCACAGTTCATACTGCCACCCAGCTTTGTGTCATCAAATATGCAAATATGTTTTGTTTTGTTTGTTATATATTATGTGTTATTATCTTTATGGACTTGTTAAGCTGCAGCAATTAAGAATTTCATTGTTCAGTTGTTGGTACAGATGACAATTAAACACTAGTGACTCTCTTGACTAATTCAGATGGTGGAAAGTTCTATGCTCTCTGGGATGCTTAGATTAACTGTAAACCTAGTACTTAATGACATCTGTACAGCGCAGCAGATTCCCATATAATTTCCACAACATGAAGGAAAATAATGTTCATTTTTCCACAACCGATTCATCCAATCATCAGTTTGAAGAAGGGTCCCAACACAATCCTTCCACAGATGCTCCAGCACATTGTGCTTTTTACCCAATCAAGAATCTGACTTTAAAGTACTCAGGATGTTGGAATTCTGAAATAAATACACAAACTAGTGGAAATACCTAGCAATGTCGGTGGAGAAGGACACACATTTAATGTTTTAGGCCACTGGCCTTTCATAAAAATGAAGCAAAAATAGGACACAAGAAGAGATACGTTACAGAGTTAAGAGATTAGATAAGATGCAGTGATAGGGGAGGGGCAGAGAGATGGGAATGTCTGTGATGCAGTGGAAACCAGAAGAAACTGTGATATAAGGGATGATTCATGCTGGATGAGTTTAGTTTAGAATGGAATGGAATCAGGCCCTGTGGCCAACTGAGCTAACACCAGCCATCGATCACTAGGTCTATGCTATCCCACTTTCGCATTCACTCTACACACTAGAGGCAATGAACAGAGGCCAATTAAGCAACAAACCTGCACTTTTTGGAATTTGGGAGGAAACCGGAGTATACGGAGGAAGTCCATGTGGTGACAGGATGACAGCACCCAAGGTCTGGACTTAACCTGGGTCTCTGGCACTGTGAGGTAGTGGCTCTACCAGCTGCACAACCTTGGTGAAGGTCTGTTGATCATGGCTGAAGGGATTTGTAAAGATAAAGAGTTGAATGAGGGAAGAAAAGAAAGAGAAAAATATTGTAACAGAGGTTCAGAAAAATATAAATTTGAATTGTAAGTGAATACTGAAAACGTTAAAAAAAACGTCCGTGGAGAGAGAACTAATTAATGTCATATGTTGATAATCTTACAGCAACACTTGTCAGTTCTGAAACAAATTGGAAAGGTTGGTTATCAAGAATTGTGAAATTCATCATTGCCTCTTGATAGACACAAGGAACTCAGATGCTGGAATCTTGAGTGAAACACAAAGTGCTGGAGGAACTCAAGTGGATCCGGCAGAATCTGTAAAGCATACCCTTTATTTCTTTCCATTCCTTCACTTTGCAGCTTAAATCATCTTTGTTTTCTAACTTTTTCTTGTCCTGCTGAAAGATCATTTACCCTCAACATTAATGTTTTTTTTCTCTCTCCACAGATGTTGCCCAACTTGCTGAGTATTTTCTGCATTTACTTTTCTTTATGGTATCTGGGCAGTAGCCAAATAATCTTTCATCCTTTGTGACAGAGCCCCTCCCTCGTATGCCGCTCTGATCCTCATCATTGGCGGACAAGCGAAGAGACGATTGAGCTGAGGCCACAGCCAAGTCTGTATCAGGGGGTCCAATTAGCTGATATTTGCCCACCTAAACTTCATCAGCATCCTCCTTATAAACCCAGATGTTCCAGCCAGAGGGAGAGGAAGAAGGTGAGAGAAGAAGGAGAGAAAGAGAAAGAAAGAGAAGAAGAAAAGAAGAAAGAAGGGAGAGAAAGTGGGGGGCCTCCCTGCTAGCTGTGTTCCTCTGTTGCAGGTTTGGAGGGTGACTGAGCCACTGGGACAAACTCAAGACCATCAGTATCACCTTGTGGTCAAGACTGAGCTGCCGGGACAAACCCTTGACAGCCATCACCCCTTCGAGGCCAAGACTGAGTGGTCAGGGCAAGTCTGAAATTGCCAGTGCCTCTTACCTGCCCACAGAGAGCGAAGGACTGCTCCTGAACAGGTGCCATAATAAGCCTGAGACCACCAGCGACTCCTCTTCAAGCCAAAAGATGCCAGGACAAGCCTCAGAATGGCAGCATCTCCTCTCGAGGCAAGGGCGAGCTACTGGGACAAGCCCAAGATCCCCATCACATTCGCAATGACAATGAGGGACAAGTGTGTCCAAGCAGTCCTGAGCCTTCTCGTCATTATAAATAAACCATATTGCGTGAGTTCACCTACTGTGAGTGCCGGTGTAGTCACTGTTGACCTGGCATCATCCCCAATGCCACATCTTTGCAAGTTTCAACTCGGTCCACAATGGCATATTAGGCATAGAGTTGTGCCAGGATTGTATTAGTAATGGTTTTAGTTTATTACTAGACTAAGTGGGACCCGTTGGGTCCCATGTTCACATGGAAGGGCTGGTCCCCCAACACAATATTCCACCTCTCCACCAATTCCAATATTGGTGGCCGGGGGGGTGGGGGGGGGGGGAGGGCTGACCTTTCTGGAGCAGTAGTATGGGTGTTGTGAGCCAAAGGAACTGGCTTCCAAAGGGCTAGTATGGACATTTTGGGCCAAATAGATTCTTGGGGTGGCAGCTCAGTCACTCAAGCCTGATCTGGTGGCAGCTCACTCACGGCTGGTGTGCTGGCAGTTGACTCACGGCTATTCCTTGAAATTCCATCTCAAGCAGGGTGCAAGGCCACCAAATTCAAATCCAGTTTCCTACCATTTCAAGCAGTGTGCAAGGCCACCGAATTCAGTGCAGTTTCATACCATTGTAAGCAGGGTGCAAGGACACCAAATTCAAGTGCAGTTTCATACCACTTCAAGCAGGGTGCAAGGCCGGCACATTCAAATGCAGTTTCATACCATTTCAAGCAGGGTGCAAGGCCGGCACATTCAAATGCAGTTTCATACCATTTCAAGCAGTGTGAAACCACACAAAACACCACACTCGCAGTTCAGCAGACATTCAGTGTTGTTCAGTTGATTCACAGCTCAAACAGAGTCGTGACCTCTCCCTCCCCCATCATGTAGAGACTGAGCCACATCCACACTTCCGGATTTTATAATCTCTCCTCCCTCCCATCAGAAAAGGTGTGGCCTCCTGATTGACAGGAGAGAGATTCTCAACATTTTTTAAACAGTAATAACACTTTTATTTTTCATTGATGGGAAGAATCCTCTGCACCCGATGAGCGAAGGGGGACTGAGTAAGATGGCCAAAAATCACAGCCGTAAGTGGTAGCGTTTTATCTAAAATCAATATACAGTGCAAGCAGGAAGTTGCCAAGTTTAGACCACCAATCATTTGCAATGCTATTTACTTCAACCCAAAACCCCACCAACCATTTGCAGTGCTTTATACTTCAACCCAAAACCCCACCAATCATTTGCAGTGCTTTTTACATCAATCCAAAACCCCACCAACCATTTGCAGTGCTTTTTGCTTCAACCCAAAACCCCACCAACCATTTGCAGTGCTTTTTGCTTCAACCCAAACCCCCATCAACCATTTGCAGTGCTTTTACATCAACCCAACCACATTTTCATTTTCAAACCACATTAAGGGCACTCAAGGTCAGTAAAACCAGACTCACAGTTTAGTAGACATGTGGTCAGTGTAATTCACAGCTCAGACTGAGAGTCGTGACCCTCTCACTTCCCCCATCTTGCAAAGACTGACTGAGACACACCACTTCCGGGTTTTATAGTCCCTCCCCCTCCCACCAGCAGGGGCAGCAGAGAGAATGTCAACATTTTTAAACATTAATAACTCTTTTATGTTTCATCGATGGGAAAAATCCTCTTGTCCTGCGCAGCGGAGGGAGGCTCTGAGTAAGCTGGCCAAAAATCACAGCCGTAAGTGGTAGCATTTTTTCTAAAATCATGAAACAGAAAAACAGGAAGTGGTCAAGACCTTACTTTTAATAATATAGATTGTCATGTTTGCCAAGATTTGTAAAAAAAGATTTTTGTGCTATCTAGGCAAATCATACCACAGGTGAGTGCAGCAAAGCCATACATAACAGGTAGTCCAAAAGAAAATAAACTACATAGAATATAGTGTTACTGCTACAGAGAAAGTACAGGTGACAAAACGTGTACGGGCCACAAAGAGGTAGGTTGGGAGATGGGAATAAATCCTTAGCTTATGGGAGGTTTGCTCAACAGTCTGATAATAGTGGGGAAGAAGCTATTCCAGAATCGGTTGGTATATGCTTTCAAGCTTTTGTACCTTCTACCCGATGGGAGAAGAGAGAAGAGAGAATGATCGGATATAGGTGCATTTGATTATGTTGGCTGCTTTCCTGAGGCAGCCTGGTGTGTAGATGAATTTAATGGTGGGGAGTCTAGTCTGTGTGAAGGACTGACTACATAGTGTGAAGGGCTGCATCCATAACTCTCTGCAATTCCTTGGGGCAGAGTTGTACCCAAACCAAACTGTGATTCAACCCGATAGGATGCTTTCAACAGAGCATCTGTAGACATTGGCAAGAGTCATTGGAGACCTCAAGTTCAAGTTCAAGTGCATTTATTGTCATGTGTCCCTGATAGGACAATGAAATTCTTGCTTTGCTTCAGCACAACAGAACATAGTAGGCATTGACTACAAAACACATGAATAAATAAACTGATAAAGTGATAAACCTCAATGTAAAGATTGACAAAAATCCTTGAAAAATGATTTCACTGCAAAACCTCTGAGGCAGTACCATGAAGAATAGAAACTCTAACATTTTTGTTACATCTGGAACAAGTTTTTCAGCGAATTATATTAAATAATTAATAAATATCTGGATGCTTTTCCAATATGAAAATCTGGCAAGAAAGGGTTCAGCGACGAATTGAAACTCAAAAGCCATTTGAGACAATAACTGGAAGCGCGAAATGTAATCATATAACCTCACTGAAATATGGCAAAAGTGAAAGTTAAGTTAGAAAATACAGAAAGAGCTGAAACCTTGCCTACCCATGTTCTTCGGAGATGTCTGACCTGCTGAATTACTGCAGTTTTTTTTTAAAGAGTTTGAGTTTGCAGGTGATATCAGGTAAAACTACAGATATAAAAACGATCTGTTGTTAATGACAAGATTTGAACAATTTGGGAATGTGGTACATGAACCTGAAGTCACCGTAGGCTATTTGTTTATCTCAATGCATGTTGCAGGGATGGATAGCACAGAAAGTCAAGGGGACATTGAGAATATAAATAAAGACATTGGCGATTACTCAATACTGCACTAGAACATAGAATTCCTACTGTTAATGAGCTTTGATCTGATTTATTGGTTAAAAAAACAATTGGAGTTTTATTTTCTTGGTTGTGCTGGCTATGGCCGAGGCACATTTTAGGTATCTTGACGGAAGATATGCAAAGAACTGCAGCAGACAGCTCATTTATATGATGAAACAAAAGTTGCAATAATCAAAGGCAAAAGGAGTAGTGTTTATCCTACTGTGCTTTCTCAGAAACAACATGCACGGATTCTGAAAAACGAAAAGGAAAAGATCAATTCAGCTATTTTTTCTGAAAGAGAGTTATTTCTGGAGCAAACAATGCCTTACTGTAAATGTCTTCCCAATTATCTGTGAAATTCTAAATTCAGTGAAAACACTGATCTTGTTTGATCTCGCTTATTACAAGCGAGTGGCATTGGCACGTAGCAATGAATTAAAATTCTACTAGCAGCACGCAACAATGTTTTCATGCTTCATTTGTGTTTACTGAGAAACCTCGGATGCACACCTGTTTCTACTCTCAGTAATCTGTTTAAGACTGCTAAAGGGACAAGAGCCAAGCAGTAAGAAATTCAATGGCCATCATTATTGGAGACACGCTTCACCCTTTAATAAGCATGAGCGGCAAACCTGCCACACTGACCTGGCCAGTACAAAAGGTAGACAAAAATGCTGGAGAAACTCAGCGGGTGAGGCAGCATCTATGGAGCGAAGGAAATAGGCAACTTTTCGGGTCGAGACCCTTCTTCAGAACAAATGGTATGTTTTTAAAAGCATTAAAGGAACAGTTACATTTTCCTGACACAATGGCACTTTGCATGGATTTTTCAGCGTTCTAACGCAGAGCTGCTATTTAGAAAAAAAAATTGTCATCTTTCAGGGACCAGAAACATCAGAAAACATTAGTCAGAGACCACGAAGAATTATAATGGTGGCAGGTATTGGTCAGTAATCACTGCATTGACAAGAACAATTGACTTTATTTAATTCTTCCCCTGATATGAAAAGAGACCTTGTATCGTTTTAAGATTCAACTGGGCATACAGCATGTGTCCTAGCTTGGTGTGAGAAGGATTTTTCCAATGTCATTTTAGATTGATTTTTCTTTTTTTTAATGGGGTTATGTTCCTGATATTTCTTCATAAATCTGAGCTAGGTTGCCTCAATAGAAGTAAATGTAGAAAGGACTCAAGTGGAACTTAAGTCAATTCTTCTACTCAGGCTCAATAGTCAAGGTGTATGATTTTATGATTGATCTGGATTTTGCATGTCTCTGTAACTTCCCGTCAAAATTTTAAAGGCCCCAGTTTGATTAATGCTCATCGTCTTAACCCTAAAGGAATGACAGTCAAATTTATGGAATTTAACCTCATATTTTAAGCTTTTAAAATCCTATCATTAGTCTGTTGTGTGCTCCTTCCAAGGATAAGATCTTTTTTTCTGAGATGCTGGACTGAAAGCTGGTTGCAGAACACTGAGCCATATCTGACAATTGAAACATTGCCTTCGCATATTTGAGCACCAAGCCCTTCTGATAAAGAGCAACATTCCAGCACAGAAACAGGTCCTTGAGCTCACCTTGTCCATGCCCATATCCATCTAAACCCTTCCTATCCATATATCTATCAAAATGTCTATAGAAAGGTGTAAATATATCAACGTCCATGGCTTCCTCTTCCTCATTCTAGGTACAGACTATTCTCTGAATGAAAAAGTTGCTCCTGAGGTGACCTCTTAAATATTTACCCTCTCACCTTTAGCCCATGTCCTCTAGTTTTAGAATATTCTCTCCTGGGAAAAAGACTGTGGGCGTTCACTTTATCCATGCCCTTCATGAGCTTGAATGCCTCAATTAAGCCATCCCGCAGCCTCCTGCACCCCAAAGAAAAAAAGCAGCAGCCTATCCAGCCTCTCCCTATAACTCAAGTCCACAAATTCAGGTAACATCCATGATGATGGATGCTGCCTTCTTGAGGCAGTACCTCATGTAAATGCTGGACTTAAAACTGAATGTAGAACACTGAACAGTAGCTGACAACTGAAACGCTACCTTCACATGTTGGAAGAAAAAAAGCCCTTCAGATATTGTAATAGTCATTTTAATTATTTCATTACCTGCTCACAGGCATTTATGATGCTTGTGCATAGGAATGCGAGCACAATTGGCCCTCCACAATCTCTTGCTGTAAAACCAATCACCACAGTCAGTCTGCAATCATGACTGCATTGAAAATTGCAGCAGCCGCCTCACAAGCACAGGCATTTATATATGAAACCAGCTAACAAGCACCTCTGCTGGAATTTGCCAGACTGTAGTCGGAGGCAGCTGAGTAAAGAAAGCCTCTGGTGCTGTCTAATCTCTCCATCACCCCCCTCCGCTTTTATTCTCTAACCAGAAAATCCTTCCCTCTTCACTCCTGACATTACTAATTCTGTGTAACAATGATCAACCAGAGGAGGAATTACTTCCCGAATCAGAGCACAATATGTTGATGAACCAGAATGTTGCCTGGATTATGGAGTATTAGTCACAAGAGGAGGTTGCGTATACTTGGATTGTTTTCAATGGAACACTGAAGGTTTAGTGGAGATCAACAGAAGTAAATAAAATTACGAGAGGCAGAGGAAGTGCAGACCGTCAGAATCGTTTTACCCAGGGTGGAAATGTCAAAGAAATAAGAGGGCACAGCTTTAAGGTGAGAGGAGCAAAGTTTAAAGGAAATGTGCATGGCAAATGTTTTACACAGAGAGCAGTGGGTCCCTGGAACGTGCTGCCAGGGGTGGTGGTGGAGGCATATATGCAATGGTGGCGTTTAATAGTAAGATTAAACGAGAACTTACCAGTTTGAAGTTTGATCTTTATTTTATGAGGAGTTACGATGAGGGATTACGTGAAGACCCCGCTAGCACGCGTGCGCGACATTCTTCAAAGCAGCGGTGTGGAATCACAGAAATAGTAATTGAAGTAAACATAGTAAAGACAAGGAGAACTAAGATACCAGTTGACCTTTATAATTGAGGGCGGGAGCGGAGGGCACGTAATCCCTCATCGTAACTCCTCATAAAATAAAGATCAAACTTCAAACTGGTACGTTCTCGTTTAATCTTACAATTTTACTTCGGAGTCACGTGAGTGACTACGTGAAAGCTCTGTGATTTCAAGCCGTGGAACAGTCCATGCTTCACTCACTGCCGAAGTCATTCAAGGGAGGAAGTATGTTATTGTATTCAGACATGCATCCAATTCAGGCAATAACAATTTATTTTGACAAAATAATCCTCCCTAGTGCTAAATATATTGCAGAATTCAAACTTGATTCTGCAATACCGCAGGTTTGGTTATTGGCTTATTATAAAGAATTGGAAGGTCTTTCTCTAGACCATCCTGCTGTTGCCAGGATATGGTCCATAGGCACTTCCTTGTCTCTAGCTGCCGGCGTTGCTGTTGCCCTTGTGGATAGAAACTTAAGATGTCAGTATCCACCCCAGCAGCTCCCAAGCCTGTCTGAGTTATCTAGCGATGGTTAGTGCTGATACCCGGCCATTAGGCTGTTTGTGGCTGCCCATAGTGCTAATTTACTTCCTCTTAAGTTTTAGTAGTTTTAAGGTATAATAGAAGGTGTGTCATTACACATGGTCGGGTGTCAGTTGGGTATATCTGGAATTCCAAATTTTGTCCTGATGTTCATGGTCTATCTTGTTTAACAAGCTCTAATATGTAAAGTTATATTTTCTGGAGATGCCATAATTTATCCAGGTCTCAGTTTATGTAAAAACTGGACCCCTAGAGCTGAGACCAGTACTATCAGCATACTGTTTTAAAAATGTTAGTTCCCCCCCCCCAGGGACAGGGACATTGCTGGTGCCCCTAGCAATGTTAGTACAACACTGACGTCCCAGATCTGGGAGTACTTCCCTCTAGGCGGGTTGGTGTTAAAAATAATCCTCATAAGTTTGACAACTAGAGGGTGAAATCCCATGGAGAGTTGTCATGGTGCCTGCCACCAGCAAGCTGACAGGGCACTCCTGCATAATTATAGTACTGCAGCTCAGTCCTTCATCTATATGAAGTTGGTTTGGAATACTCAGGACGTTGATGGTTGTAGCTGTATTATACGCTACACCAGTCCTTTTTGATTCTTGATAGGCCGCCGTGATCATGCTCATGGTCCTGTCCGCCAGCCCGGATCTAGCATGGTGGACTATGGTTCAGAGACTATGTCCGAGACCACAGGGATCCATGGCTGTGTAGGCCAATCAGGAACTTTCAAGACACTTGATGTTGAGTCCATATGTGTTTTCGCTTAGGATCCAACTGATGAGGCAGGAGGGAAAAACATTGTAAACAATTTATTCCCCATTCAGTGAGTAACGTCCATTGCTACTGCCCCAAGTGTGGTTCACAAGCGGCATATGTTGGTAACTGGTGATTGGGTCTAGATGCAAATGGATCGATATCTGGTGTCCCTCTTTTGGCAATATCAGCAACTTTTTTGTGGTCCAACAGTCATTTGGTTCTGTCATTGAATTTTCATGACCTGGTGTGTGCCTCAGTATTGAGCTTACCTGGTAGGTAAGTTTGCTGATAGCCAAATATGTATGTTAACTCACTATAGCCTAATATATTGGCCAGATTGACACATGATATCGATCTTTTCTCCCATATGATTAATATATGCCACCAATGTGATATTATCAATTCGTAGGCAGACATGCAGATGGTGCAATGTTAGCAGTAGGCTTTTAGCCCATAAAACGCACCCAACGCCAGTGTTTTTAGTAATTAATTTTGTTGTAGGCTTCCACCAAGTCTGCTTTACTCTTTGGCTATGTTACAGACATATGGATAACGTTGATTGTAAATCCCAGAAAGTCCAGTTGTGGATGTCGTCAACTTAGATTTATCTGGATGGAGATGACCCCAGAGTTTCACCCAATGTTTGGTAGCTAAAACTGCTGATTTAGCTAGATCCAGGGTTTTTCCCCCACAATTGATATATCATCAAGATATGCCATGACAATATGTTTTTGTTTCTAATATTGCCAAGGCCCGTTTTAATATCTTGGTGAAAGGTCTTGGGGCTGAAGTTAGGCCATTAGGCAACGCTATACCCTGCCATAGTTGCCCCATCCAGTTAGGTTTTTGGTATCGACAATGATCCCTCCATGTCTCCCAAAACAAGTGTAATATTCCCCCTGTTAGTACAGGTCATCCACCTTTGTGTACCTGGTTGCCGGTGGTATGACCCTTTCTTCAATTTCTGCCTCTTCTGCGGAAGAGGCGCCGGAGTGCGGGGTTGGCATGTTTTCTATGAGGGTCGCTCTGGGTCTTTGCCTAAAAAGGACCTTCATGGTGCTGCGCAACCCTCGAGCTTTCACCAGTGTCCTGGTGTTGACCTGCTGGTGGATGCATAGGGGTGCTGTCGTTGCTGATGACGCTTGAGTATAGAAGTTGGGATGTAATGTTAAAATTGTACAAGGTATTGGTGAGGCCAATTCTAGAGTATGGGGTACAATTTTGGTCACCTAATTATAGGAAGGATGTCAACAAATTAGAGAGAGTACAGAGGAGATTTACTAGAATGTTGTCTGGGTTTCAGCAACTAAGTTACAGAGAAAGGTTGAACAAGTTAGGGCTTTATTCTTTGGAGCGCAGAAGGTTAAGGGGGGACTTGATAGAGGTCTTTAAAATGATGAGAGGGATAGACAGAGTTGACGTGGATAAGCTTTTCCCACTGAGAGTAGGGAAGATTCAAACAAGGGGACATGACTTGAGAATTAAGAGACAGAAGTTTAGGGGTAACATGAGGGGGAACTTCTTTACTCAGAGAGTGGTGGCTGTGTGGAATGAGCTTCCAGTGAAGGTGGTGGAGGCAGGTTCGTTTTTATCATTTAAAAATAAATTGGATAGTTATATGGACGGGAAAGGAATGGAGGGTTATGGTCTGAGCGCAGGTATATGGGACTAGGGGAGAATACGTGTTCGGCACGGACTAGAAGGGTCGAGATGGCCTGTTTCCGTGCTGTAATTGTTATATGGTTATATGGTTATTGTCATCTCTGTACCATCGTCTGGGCGAGCAACCAATGATATGCCCACTGTCAGAAGTTTTGAAATCTTCTGTAGTTTGACCTCCTGGGTTTTTGTGCCAGTCCCACTGTACCCCCAGATCGCATTGTTTGCAGCAGGCATTTTTAACGAAGTAAAGTTCACAGGAGGCCTATACTTCTGCGTAATTTCGTTGCCTGTATCTGCAGAAGATGGAAGTACACGTAGTCGATGCTGGCCGCCAGACTGGTCTGTAATGGTACTTTTCGTTGATCCGTAATTTTGGTGATCACTCCCAGTAGCTCCTTAGGATTCTGCACCCCCTGCACACTGCCATTTTCTTCAGCCACGTCCCCTTCTTCCGGACCAGCCCAGCCCTGGTCGACAACGCATTCCTCTATCGAGGGAGCTGCATTGTTTTACAGCCCTCGATAAGGTGCTGTTGTGGGAGTGCGAAGACTCCCATGGTGAGCTTGCTCCATCTCCCGGAGCAAGTCACGGGCGGACCTCTGCTGCACTCGGGCAGCGCGCTCCTTCGGCCAGACTCAGATGAGTATGATCGGCCGGGCTGAATCCTGTTGGGCTTTGCCTCCAGCCTGTTGCGCTGCTTTGAGCTGTACAACCCATGGCGCTGGATACAGCTTGGAGTCGGTAAGTGGACCTTAGTAACCATGCCAACGGTCACTTTCACTGCCCTTGGGTAGTGCGTCCTCCTGGCCGGACTCCCTGAGTCTATCGGCCGTACTGACTCCTGCCTGCCTGCAGCCTGCTGTGTTGTTTCCAGGTGCTGGTGCTGGGCTCAGCCTGCGCCGGTCGTACCCGGCTGTCGCCTGTCGGAACCTTCCTAGTTCCTCAGAGCCTGCGGTCCTGGAACCGCTGTTTGCCCATGGCTGTGGGCTGCTGGAACTTTCCCTAGTTCCCCGCAGCCTGCGGTCCTGGAACCGCTGTTTGCCCATGGCTTGTTGGCTGCCAGAACCTTCCTAGTTCCCCGCAGCCTGCGGTCCTGGAGCCGCTGGACGTCCGTGGGTTGGCTGCCAGGACCTACCTTGTTCCCCGCAGCCTGTGGTCCTGGAGCCGCTGGTAGCCCGTGGCTGTCGGTTGCCGGGACCTACCTGGTTCCCTGCGGCAGCCTGTGATCCAGGTCCGTTTTTACTTCCCCTTGTCCAACGTGCTGTCCAACACAGCAAGGGGAAGAAATACAACTTCAATTTTTTCTTACCTGTGTAGGTCCGTTTGAATTTTTCCCGCGGGAGCGCTCCACCCCCGCCCGTCGCTGTTGCACTGCGTGAGACGCTATTTCGCGCACGCGTGCTGGCGGGGTCTTCACGTAGTCACTCACGTGACTCCGAAGTAAAATAGGCTTAGATAGGCACATTGATATTCAGGGAATGGAGGGATATGGATCACACGCCGGCAGATGAGATTAGTTTGTCTTGGCATGGACATTGTGGGCTGAAGGGGCTGTTCCTGGGCCTTACTGTTCTGTTTTTTGAATAAAGAACAATGGCAAAATAACAATCGTTGTTCATTACATTTTTTACTTAACACTGCCTGCTCGGCAATGCAATATGAAGCAAGGATTTCTTTGTATTAAGATGCCTGACAGGAACAAGAATTAAAGCTTAAAATTGTCATGTGTCCCTGCTCCAAGAGAGTGGAGCTATTGTGCAAATTGATGCGAACATTTCAGTTTGACAAGGGCATTTACTTCAAAAAGGAAAATTATCCACTGCCATTTGAATTACTTATCTTCTACAGCTGAATTTATTTTGTGCTAGAGGGTATTTGGAGATGATTACACTTTTTTTTTAAACAACTGTGTCTCCGATACGCAGTCACCAGAGATATCACAAATCATGTCCCATCACATTTCTCTCCTATGGTTTCAGACATGCATAAGCAAGCACATCATTAACAGTTTCTTTTTTTCATAACCATCTGTTCTATCCAGCTATCTGTTTGATGGACAATTCATCCACAGGGTCTTGTCCTGCTTTGCTGATTAATGGGAAAGTTGGTTCAGGAAACCCTCCTGTTCTGGAGGGACGGGAACGCAGATGAGGTGGAGTCAAACAAAGGGCAACAAAAATAACTTCAAGGTTGAACACAGCCTGAATATTATTGTTACCTGACGAGACGTGACATGGGTTAATAATGCAAAAAAAAACCATCTTTGATCAGAGCAAATAAACAGCGCGGTAATAAAAAGATAAGTGGATGCAAGAAACTGCAAATGCTGGTTTACAAATAAAGGCACAACGTGTTGGAGTAACTCAGCGGGTCAGAGAGCATCTGTGGAGAATATGGATAGGTGACATTTCAGGTCAGGACCCTTCCGGAGATATGAGACGAGATCTGGTCCAGTCATGATCTGAAAGCTGTACATTAATCATTCCAAATACAGCACTGTTCTTCCAGCCAGCAAAAAGATTCATGGGATTCAGTGTTGCAGTTCTGTTTTATGCCACAACACGGATGGGCAGATAATGACCAAAAGGCGATTTTTAATTTCCAGCAATTTATGGTAAAGGGTTTTAAAATTTAACAGAATACTGAATGAATTAGAGAATATTAGCTATAAGTGTGGGACATACAGTAAACCCTCGTTCGTTTTAACGACCATTTAGGAGCAATGGTGTCCGTTATTACTGATTGACTGCTATAGCCGAGTAACGTATTATCATTGTATGCAGTAGAAACAAAGTACTGCAGAGGCTGGTTAATGCTCAAAAGGACACTGAGTGCTGAAGTAACCCATCAGCATGTCTGGAGAACATGGATCTCTGGAGAACATGGAGAACTGTGTCCCGGGAGCCGCATGCGCGGTGTGAGTGTCCTGGGAAGCCGCGAGCACGGCGGGAGTGTCCAGGCGATCCCCGCACCACACGGGCCCTATTCACCCGCCGAACAACCACGGTGCCGTCAACCAGAGCGATGACCGATGACTGAAATGCGCCCCGGTAGGCCCAACACGCCCCACAGGCCTCCCAGCGGACTGTGGAGAAGCCGGGCGGCGAGGTCTGCCTGGGTTGAATGGCGGCGGTGATGGGAGCCTTGGCAGCAGCTTGAGACTCGATGGCAACGGGAGCCTCGGCGGTGATGGGGCCTCAGCGGCAATGGGAGCCTTGACAGGAGCCTAGTCAGCGGCAGGAACCTCGGCCACAGCGGGAGCCTCTGTGGCAGTGGAATGTGAGGAGGGGGGAGCAGAGAAGACAATGGGGACCCTAGCGTGGAGGGACCGCCATGAAGAACAATGGAGCACCCGGCATGGGGGGAGCGCTGTGAGGGACGGTGGGAGAACAAAGGGGGACCCGATGTGGGGGAGGGGGGCACTTTAGTTTTAGAATCATCTGCCCAGGGGATAAGCCTGTGTTTGTTTGTTTGTTCGTTGTTCGTTCCAGTTTAGGCGCCAGCCAACAGTCGCTTGTCCTTTTCTTTTTTTTTGCACGTTCGATTTCAAGTTTTTGTGTACTTTGGTTGATCAAGACAACAGAAGGATGGTTTAAATCAGATTTATTTGCAATATGATTCACCGATCACGGTCTTGACAATAGCCACTGAAAACACAACTGACCACAACGATGGTCTCACAACGACTGAAGGGCAGAGCCCTGAAAACCGCGCGAAAACCCGACCCCTCACAGAGTCACGTGCGCGCGGATTCCGACCGCAGGGTTCAACATTGCGAGCACTAGCAGGTGCCGCTACAGTACCTTGTTTGTTGTGAATGTTGGCAGGTCAATTTCCCTCCGGGGATGAATAAAGGTTTATCATATTATATTGTCTCGTAGGTGATGTTTCGTGTCGGGATCCTTCAGTCCTGCTGCATCACTTTAGGTCGTTTAATCTTAAAACTCACGCTGATGCCACTGGTCTGCACCACCGACCCCTTCTTCACCAATTGCCTCAAGGTCCGGTTGACGGGGCTGTTGTTGCGGCTCATGTTGTAGCCCCTGGTCGACCGTGCTTTCTTCAGTTGGCAGCCGTCAGTAGGTCTGTCCATTATAACCAAAATCTGTTATAAAGAGGTCCGTTAAAATAAGGGTTTACTGCACTTGGATTGTTTTCTCTTGAATGCTGGAGGTTGAGGGAGAGACCTGGTAGAAATATATAAAACTATGGGAGGCATGTAGATAGTGTAGACAGTCAGGACCGTTTCCCCCCAAAAGGATTAGGGGGCATAGCTTTAAGGTGAGTTGGGCAATGTTTAAAGACGATGTGCGGGGCATGTTTTTTACACAGAATGCGGTGGGTGCCTGGAATGTGCTGCCCTCTTCCCTTTCAAAAGGTATAGAAATATGAAGAATGTAAAAACGCTCACCTCCAATGCAATATGAGCTTTTCACTGTACTATGGTACACGTGACAATAAACTAAACTCTACTCAACTCAGAGGTGGTGGTGGAGGCAGATATGACAGTGGCATCTTAGAGGTTTTTAGATAGGCACACGGATATGCAAGCTATGGAATAGTATTTATCACGTGCAGTGAGAGGAGATTAGATTAATTTGGCATCATGTTTGGCCGCAGGTCCTGGTTCTGTGCTGAACTGTTCTATGTTCTAACCAATCTCATCTAAGATAGAAAAAAGTCACATAGTACTGGACTAACTCAGCGAGTCATGCAGCATCTCTGGAGAACATGGATAGGGAATCTCCGGAAGGGTCTCGACCCGAAACGTCCCTAGACATGTATCTCTAGAAATGCTACCAGATCTGCTGAGTTACTCCAGCACTTTATGTATTTTTTTGTAAACCAGCATCTACAGTTCCTTGTATTTTCATCTTAGATAGTCTCAGCCTGCAGGGATGTGTCTGAATTTATCAGTGGTTTGGCTTGGAGACTAATGCTGTTGTCGACGATGCTGGTGTAAGAAGGCTTTCCTGATCCTGGAAAGCCAGCAGATTGAATGTTAATGCCATTGGGGTGACACACACCACCTGCAACACAAAGTTAGAGATTTTTGCATCAGCCTGGGAATTATGTGACACTGGGTGCCAATAATAACTGCTCCCTCTCTGTAAATCACCACATGTTGAAGGATGCAAGTGAAAACGAACAAAATATTTTGATGAATAATTTGCCACTGCTTCATGACAATCTGTCTGAATATTCATGCAGAAATGGTGGAATGATATTCTATTTATTTCAGAGCTGGGTCCCCTTTGTATTGTGTGTCATTCTGCCAAGTGATGCAGCTGGCAATAGTGGAATTCACTTACTGAGGTTTGAGTGACAATCGCAAAGAGTCTTTGGTATAAAGTCAGTCAATTAGGTGTCAAATACTCTCTGAATGAACTGCTGAGCTACAAATATTAACTCACGATACCTTTAGGATTGAATAGATTAATATGCAGTGCGAACTGCAACTGTTTCAATCCAAAGAAATGCATTGCTGGGAATAAAAATGCATGCTGCCCTATATTGTTTCAATACGGTGGCACAGTGGCGCAGCAGTAGACTTGCTGCCTTACAGCGCTTGCAGCACTGGAGACCCGGATTTGATCCCGACTATGGGTGCTGTCTGTATGGAGTTTGTATGTTCTCCCCATGCCCTGAATGGGTTTTCTCCGAGATATTCGGTTTCCTCCCACACTCCAAAGACGTACAGGTATGTAAGTAAATTGGTTCGGTAAATGAAAAAATTGTCCCTAGTGTGTGTAGGATAGTGTTAATATGCGGGGACCACTGGTCGGCGTGGATATGGTGGGCCGAAGGGCCTGCTTCCACGCTGTATCTCTAAACTAAACATGTAAAACCATGCAATGAAAATTAAGATAATGCCTAGAATTTCTAATAAATCTAATGGGTGAGCCAGCTGGGTTTAGAGTTTTTTTTTAGCTTAATTTAGAGATCCTGGACGGAAACAGGCCCTTCGGCCCATCAGATCCATGCTGACCAGTGATCCCCGCATATTAATACTATCCTACACACGCTAGGGACAATTTTTACATTTACCAAGCTAATACACAATACCAAGCCTACATACCTGTACGTCTTTGGAATGTGGGAAGAAACCAAAGATCTCGAGAATACCCACGCAGGTCATGGGGAGGAAGTCTATGACCACCATTGATCACCCATTCACATTAGAAAAAGGAACAGTAAAGCACAAGAAAAGGCCAATATCTGTGCCGGACATAATGCCAAAACCAATTCTTATCAGCCTGCACATAATCCATATCCCTTCATTCCATGCATATCAATGCACCTATCCAAAAATCCCTTAAATGCCATTACCCCTGACACCCTTGATAATCAAGAATCTGTCAATCTCTACCTTAAAGAAATATACATTGACTTGACCTACATGATTTCCACAGATTCACCATCCTCTGACCAAAGAAATTTCTCCTCATCTCCTTCCTAAAGGAACGTCCTGTTATTTTGAGGCTATGATCTCCCAACAGTGGAAACATTCTCTCCACTATCTCAATCCTAGACTCTCCCAATAGTGGAAACATGGTCTCCACATCCACTCTACCCAAGTACTTTCCAAGCTTTTACCCAATGGTAAAAACATTGAATTCTCCAATTTTAGGTAACTCATCAACAATCCCCCCTCCCCTCCCTTTTATCCGCAGTCTCTTCCTTGTACCCCATCTGGATGCTCACCCATTTCTCCCACTAGACCGCCCCACTTTTCCCCTACCTCCATCCCCTTCCTCCATCCCCTTCCACCTAAATCCCTTCCTCCGGATTCACATTTTGTGCTTCTTCTCTCCTTGTCTCACGATGTTCTGTTTTCTTCCCATCTCTGGTTTTCAACAACACAACTTCCAAACAAAACTCTGCCTCACCTGTATCCATCTATTATTTACCTGGCTCTTTTCCACCCCACCTCTCTTCCAGGTTTCTCCCTAACCCTCCCCCCCCCACTCCCCCCTTCCCGCCCCACCCAACTACAGCCATTCCCAACCCAAAACATTGCCTGGCCCAGCAGGCTCCCTGAGTTACTCCAGCACTTTGTGTCTTATTATAAACCAGCATCTGCAGTACCTTGTGTCTGCCTAACTATTTCCTGGCTCGATTACGAACATTACATTTTAGAGAGTATGAAATTCAATATGCAAGAGGTAGGATGATTTTAGAACTACTTTGAACATCGCATAGAGAAATGAATTGTTAATGTCTCTGGGTGTTAAGTAACAATGTTAAAAATGACAGCAAAGATTTTATAAAAAGTTTGTGTCAATCAATGTTTCAAATGACCTTAGAATTTCTCAATGAAGTGCAAGCTAGCAAAGTAATACATACCCACGGGGCGAGCTTATGGATTGTTGGCAATTTCATTTGCTTTTTTGCTGCTGTTGCATTTTGCATTTCGTAAAACAAGGTTACATCGACTTTGTAAAACCAAGCAATGACCTTTTTCTAATGGTTATTACATCAAATTATAAAGCCATCGCTAATTTGCTAATGATATTTTTCTTATTTGATATGCTCTATAATCTGTTCTTTTCTTCCCCAAACCGGAACTTTATGTTTACATTATTGTGTGTTTTATGGTTGTCATATTATGGTTAAACAAAATATAGAATTTTATTATGTACATAAACATACAAATCTTTCAATATCAGAAACTTTAAAGGAACGAAGAAGTGTACAAAATGAGCAGGAGGGATATGAGCCAAACATGGGAAAATGGGATAGATAAATCTTCCCACTGAAAAAGGTTGTTGATGGAGGTGATGGTAAAAGAGCTCTAGATCAACTCATTGAGGTGGAGGCAGTGGGGAACAGAGGTGAGGTCTCTGTTGAGGACTGATCATTCTGTATTGGAACGAGGGAGTTTAGGGGGTATGGTGAAAACATGACAGTTGTGAGAACTGAAGTCAGGGAGGGGTGCAGAGGGGTTGAAGGAGGCTCAGTAAGATACTTTGGCGGGATGATGGGGGTTCAGGGAGGAGAGGAGTGTGGAGGTACATGTAGGGGGTAGTAGAAGTAGTGTGGGTTAAAGAGGGGAGAGCAGTAGGACTCAGTGGTACCATCATAGAGGTTCCCTGTTGGATGGAGGGGGGAGCAATAGGATCCAGTGGTACCATCATAGAGGGGGGAGCAGTAGGACCCAGGAGAATCAGACCACGTGGTGTTGGAGCTGACGGTGTGGAGGCTCTTGGCCTGGAACCCGGTGGGTCGATGGCTCCAGCCTGCTTTTGGGTGGGGGAGAGGTGAGGATCAGTGGGGTCAATGGTTGTAGCCTAAAGTTAGGATCGACTACAGGTCTGGGTGAGTGAGGCCCGGAGCTGCGGGAGAGTTACAGGGAGGGCCTGGCGCATGATAGGACATGCCGCAGTCAGTCCGTGTTGGCAAGAACACTTCAGGCTCGATCACGCTGAGCACCGGCTCCCCTCAAGGCTGTGTGCTCAGCCCGCTGTTGTTCACATTGCTCACACATGACTGTGCTGCCAGATTCAGGGACAATAAGATCATAAAATTCGCGGATGACACAACAGTGGTGGGACTCATCAGTGGAGATGACGAATCAATGTACAGGGAGGAAGTAAAACAACTAGTGGACTGGTGCGGCAAAAATAATCTAGAATTAAATGTCGACAAAACAAAGGAGATGGTTGTCGACTTCAGGAGGGCGCAGCCAAAGCATACACCCCTCAACATCAGTGGCACCACAGTGGAGAGAGTGGAGAGCATAAAGTTCCTCGGTGTGCAAATTACAGACAGCCTCACCTGGTCCAGGAACACCACTGGGACTGTCAAACGGGCCCATCAGCGACTGCACTTCCTGAGGAAACTAAAACAGGCCTCACTCCCCACCAACATCCTCAGGACTTTCTACAGGGGTACGGTGGAGTCTGTACTCACTTACTGCATAAATATGTGGTACTCCACCTGCAACTGCTCGGACAGGAAGGCTCTGCAGAGGGTAGTGAGGGGAGCAGAGAGGATCATTGGCGTCTCCCTACCCTCGGTACAAGAACTGTTCCAGAGCCGCTGTCTGAAAAAAGCTCAGAGAATTGCTAAGGACAAACTGCACCCCCTCCACACACACCTGGATCTCCTGCCATCAGGCAAGAGATACCGTAGCATCAAAGCCCGGACTACAAGACTGCTAAACAGCTTCCTGCCACAGGCTGTGAGGCTGCTAAACAGTCACTCTGTACTCACAGTCACCTGATTCTGCGGCTTGGCACGGACACTTTAATAACTCTGGCACTGGCCACTTTAATAACTGGCACTGGCCACTCAAATCAGCTGCCCTGGACATTTTTATGATTGGTTTTACTGTATTTTAACGTTGTTGTTTTACCTGCTTTTAACTATTTATACTGTTCCATCAGGGACTGGATTGTTTTTAGTGTTATTATGTGTGAAATGTTTTAAATTTCATGTGCGATGCTCCGGTATTCCCTGGGAAACGTCTTTTCATTTTGCACTGTACAACTGTTGCTTGCAAGATGACAATAAAGGTTGATTGATTGATTGATTGATTGATTGATTGATTGATTGATTGATTGATTGATTGATTGATTGATTGATTGATTGATTGAAGGCCAGTGTGAAATGCAGGCCACAGAATGTTGCTTCTAATTCAAATATATTCACATATTTGCAAGCAGCTTAGTGCAATAAACAAAATAGCTCAGCAGATCGATGGTCAGCGTGGTATCATTGGGCTGAAGGGCTTGTTTTCATGCTGTATCTTTGAATAGAAACAATGGGAAAAGCTAGGATAACCAATTGGTCGGATGGGGAAGCAGTTAGTGATGGGAGAAGCAGTTAATGTTTAAAATTAATAGCCTTGCATCAGAATGAGTTAAAAATAAATGTCATGCACAAATAACAAAGTGAATGAATTTACATTTTGACCTTTACTGTAATGTTAGTTCTGACTCTAAATTAGTTTAACACCTCCAAACTATTTGTTTGAAATATCAGAAATATTTGGGATATTAGTTGGATTTAGTCTAATTTAACATTCAACATGAAATTAATTCAATTATATGGTCAGAGTTGACATTTATATTACCTTGATATTTTTTCTTTTCCTTGATTAATTTTCTTGACAAAGGACAGCAAGATAGATAGTCAAAGTCACACAGCAAGAAAACAGGCCCTTTTCACCTCTCATCCTTGTTGACCAAGATGCCCCATACCAAGTAAGTCTTATTTGCTTGCATTTGGACCATATCCCTTTAAATATTTTCTATCCATGTACCTGTCCAAGTGCCATTAAAATGCTATTATTGTATTATTGTACCTGCCTCAACTACCTCCTTGCAGCTCATTCCATATACCGACCTCCCTTTCAGTGAAAAGGATGCCTGCAGGTGCCTTTCTCCTCTCACCTTAAACCTATGTCCTCTGGTTCTAGATTCTCCAGCCTGGGTAAAACACTCTGTGCATTCACCCTATCTGTTCCCCTCATGACGTCACATCTATAAGATCAACCCTTAGCCTCCAGCGTTCCAAGGAATAAAGTCTCAGCCTACCTGAACTTTCCCTATAGCTCTCGCCTTCGAGTCCTGGCAAATACCAGTGATTCCTGGGATGTCAGAACTTTAATATGAAAAAAGACTGGATAGACTCGGCTTGTACTCGCTAGAATTTAGAAGATTGAGGGGGGATCTTATAGAAACTTACAAAATTCTTAAGGGGTTGGACAGACTAGATGCAGGAAGATTGTTCTCGATGTTGGGGAAGTTCAGAACAAGGGGTCACAGTTTAAGGATAAGGGGGAAGCCTTTTAGGACCGAGATGAGAAAAACATTTTTCACACAGTGGTGAATCTGTGGAATTCTCTGCCACAGAAGGTAGTTGAGGCCAGTTCATTAGCTATATTTAAGAGGGAGTTAGATGTGGCCCTTGTGGCTAAAGGGATCGGGGGTATGGAGAGAAGGCAGGTACAGGATACTGAGTTGGATGATCAGCCATGATCATATTGAAGGGCTCGAAGGGCTCGAAGGGCCGAATGGCCTACTGCTGCACCGATTTTCTATTATTCTATGTTTCTAAATCACTCTTTCCATCTTAAAGACATCAAAGTGGGATATAGAGCCAAAGGGAACTGCAGATGCCGGAATCTTGAGTAAAACAAAATGTGCTGGACGATTTAAGCACTTCAGGCAGCATCTAGAGAGGGTACACACAATTGCTGGGGAAACTCAGCGGGTGCAGCAGCATCTATGGAGCGAAGGAAATAGGCGACGTTTCGGGCCGAAACCCTTCTTCAGACCCCTTCGCTCCATAGATGCTGCTGCACCCGCTGAGTTTCCCCAGCAATTGTGTGTACCTTCGATATTCCAGCATCTGCAGTTCCCTTTTGAACACAGCATCTAGAGAGGGAATGGACTGGCGACTTTTCGGGTTGTGACCCTTATTTCTATTCAGACCAGTCTGAAGAACCGTCCCAATCCGAAACATCACCTGTAAAGAATCCCATTTAAACCGTCGACCTAGAACAGTTCTCTATATTTTTCTGAGATATTAATTTGAACACAACTTGATGAAGATGTTAATTTCTTTCTGCAGGATGTAAATATTGTGGATGTAATGGGATTGGGCATCTCGGGTGTGATATAAGATATAAACCAATAGATTTGTGCTTGGAGAACTCAGATGAGACAATTGGCATATTTAGGAGAATAACAAGGGAATTTTGCTTGGACGTGCCCAGACAGACAGTGAATATTGAAGTCTGAATATTGAAGTCTGAAGAAGGGTTTCGGCCCGAAACGTCGCCTATTTCCTTCGCTCCATAGATGCTGCTGCACCCGCTGAGTTCCTCCAGCAATTTTGTGTACCAGTGAATATTGAAATCAGGTTATGTCATTAAAATATATTTTTCCTGTAATGTAAAAGGTAATAGACTCACTTATATCATCTCCTAGTGTGATTTATGTGGTTTTGGCATGGAAAAGAACTGGAGCTAACATAATCTTGGCAAAATAATAAGAAATTGCAGATGCTGGCATTTTGAGAAAAACACAAAGTGTGAGAACAACTCATCAGATCAGGCAGCATCTGTGGATGGAAATGGACAGACGACATTTCAGGAAGAATGGGCCTAATTCCAAATATTGCCTGACCATTCCCGCCACAAATGTTGCCTGACGCACCGAGGTCACTTGGTGACGCACCATCACTTGGTGTTTTGCTAAAATAATCTTACTCCACTGCTAGATACCCACCTTTAGATTATTCTTGGCATAGCCCACACTGTTCTTACCCAATATATAGGTGACAATTAACAACCTTTCGCATGGACATTTCTCATGTGACTTGCATGTTGTTTTTTTCAGCCTAGCAAGTGTGTCGACGAACAACACAGAAATAATCCAGTTTACTTTTTCCTAATACTGTATGCAGTTAATTCATCTCTGTAGTTGCTTCCAGGAAGAACAACGCTTTCCTTTCTATCTGGAAATAATAGTAGTTACTGTATTTACAAGTTGTGAGGATTGGGGCCAGAGGGCCCAGTTACATTTGTCGATAAAACACAAAGTGCTGTAATACCTCAGCGAGTCAGGCAGCATCTGTGGAAGGAACAGATAGTCGACATTTCGTGTTGGGACCCTTCTTCAGAGTCTGAAAAAGGGTCTCATCCCGAAAAACATCGTTGAGTATGAAGAAAGGTCCAAACCGAAAAATTGCCCATCTATTCCTTCCACAGATATGCCTGACCCATTGAGTTCCTCCAGCATTTTGTATTTTATGCAAGATTCCTGCATCTGCAGTTCCTTTTAATTTTGTTTAGTTTTGTTTGGAGATACAGCGTGGAAACAGGCCCTTCAACCCACTGGGTCCGCACTGACCAGCGACCAGCACATTAACGTTATCCTACACACACGAGGGACAATTTCCATTTATACCAAGCCAATTAACCAACAAAGTCCTGTACATCTTTGAAGTGTGGGTGGAAAACCCACGCGATCACGGGGAGAATGTACAAACTCTGCACAGACAAGCATTCATAGTTCGGATTGAACCCAGGTCTCTGGCGCTGTAAGCGCTGTAAGGCAGCAACTGTACTGCTGTGCCACCGTGCCACCCTTGGGTCTACATTTTTATTGATGATCTTTGCATTGGACGTGGCTTCTCTTCTCCAAGTGGCCTTACTGCTAGAATTGTTATTAAGCTGTGTAGTTGACTGGGATATGCATTGAAAACCCAGCTGAATTTTATTTCCCAAGTAAGAAGCTTCCTCTCCTCTAGGCTCCAGAGATGAGTTGAATTCTCAGTGTGCAGCAGCTCCTCACAGAGTGTTTTATCTCCTGGAGATATGTAAGATGCTGCATGGATAATCTTATCATGATCAAACAATGCTTGAGGTAATGTCATTAGGCAAAGTGTGAATACAGCAAAAATATATTCATGAATAACACCCTGTTGTTCAAAAGAATTACTTACTAATGTCAGTCTGGTCTCACTTCAATAACTTGTGTTGTTGAACATCAAACATGTGCTGCTCATGGCATCCCTTTACATCTTTGTTCATCGTGTCTTTAAAAGTGCAATACCAACACAACATTCTGCAGTAAGTCAGTTTGCATCTACGATGCAGATGTGGCAACCATATCATTCAATGCAGTCAATGGTGAGATATAAAGTCAGGTGCTAACACAAATGAGTATGACACCTGCATATTGAATGTATGAACACTAAGAATGCAATAAGAGTTTTTGCACGTTTTTTTAGGTTGAGATTTAGGTTTAGATTTATTATTGTCACGTGTACCAAAGTACAATGAACGGCTTTGTATTGCATGCTAACCAATAAGGTAATACTATATATCAATACAATCAAGTGAAACTCAAGTACAATAGGTTGAGCAAAAGGGAAGATATGGAGTGCAGAATATACTTCTCAGCATTGTAGTGCACCTGTTCCTTAGACAAAGTCCAATGCCCGCAAGATTGTAGAGGTGAATTGGACTATAACCTAGCTTATGGAAGGGCCATTCAGAAGCCTGCCAACAGAGGGGAAAACGCTGTTCCTGAGTCTGGAGGTTCTTGATTTCTAGCTTCTATATCTTCTGTCCGATGGAAGTGTGAGAAGAAGGAATGACCGGGATGGGATCATGTTGGCTGCTTTCCCGTGGCAGTGTGAAGTGTGGATGTAGTCAATGATGGGAAGACTGGTCTGTGTGATGGACTGGGGTTTGTTTGTATATATTTTTTATTATGAATAAAGTTTATTTTAAAAAATATAAAAGGATCAATGGTGAGACAGAGAGTACAACGCTAGGAACAAAAATACTTACAGGAAGTAACATTTGGATATTCATGCATAACTATATATTTGAGGTTATAGTAAAATTTGCTTATAAATAACAGTCCATGTCATTAAACTTAATATAATTATAGCAGCAAGGACCATGAGTCTGAAGGCATGAAAACCAGAGGGAGATATAAATGGCTCCTTGCAATATTTAATTTCACATAACCAAAGTAATCATTACTGTATAATGCAGTCTTTGAGGCGTGTGTGGAGGCTCAGAGAGGTTTGAACATCGGACGATACATCGATCAGAAGAGCACAAAAACAGGATCTTCAGCACAATATCCATGCCAAACATAATGCCAAAATAAACCCATCCTTTCTGCATGCACATGATCCATATCCCTCCATTGCTTGCATATCCACGTGCATCTGAAAGCCTCTTAAACATCACTTCAATTTATGCTTCAGCCTGCAGAGCAGTAGTGTGGAAAGCTGAAGAACATGTAATAGGGGTCAAGAGTCAAGGGTCTTTAATTGTTATATGTACTGACAACATTACAGTGGCATTCTTACTTGCTGCAGCTTAACGGGCCCATAAATGCAATAACACATTGATAAACATATAATAATCAAAAATGCAGTCAATTAATAACTACAATATTAGGTAACCATAAAAATGTGAAAAACAAATTCTGTAGTGCAACTAAAGGCACTGTCCATTGAAGATCATAGTTGATGAGGTTAGTGTTGTGCTGTGATCAAGAGCTTGTTGGTGAAAGTGCAAGAAAATAAATGTGGGTGTGATGCTTGGAGTAGTGATGAGTGTGTAAGAGTGCAAAATGAATTTAGAGCAAATTCTGCTTTCAATGTTGAATAGGTCTGGAGGACAAATTAGTTTTGTTTTGTGCTAAAGCATGGAAACAGGTCCTTGACCCATCGAGTCCATGCTGAATATTGATCACCCGTACACACTAGTTCCATGTTATCCCACTTTCGTTTCCACTCCCTACTCGTTAAGGGGAATCTTACAGGCGGCCAATTAACCAACAAACACTCAAATCTTTGGAGAATTGGGATGCAGTTTAGCTTAGTTTATTGTTGTCACATGTACCGAGGTACAGTTTTGTTGTTGCGTGCGAATAAAGCCAATGAAAAGACTATACCTGATTACAATCAAACCACCCACAGTGTACAAATACAGGATAAAGGGTATAACATTTAGTGCAAGATAAAGTCTAATTACAAATAGGTCAAAGGTCTCCAATGTGGTAGATGGGAAGTCAGGAATGTACTCTCACTGGTGAGAGGACGGTTCAGTTGCCTGATAACAGCTGGGAAGAAACTGTTCCTGAATCTGGAGGTGTGCGTTTTCAAATGTCTGTACCCCTTGCTTGATGGGAGAGGGGAGAAGAGGAAGTGACTGGGGTGAAAATGGGCCTTGACTATGCTGGTGTCCTAATCAGAGGACCTGGCCGAAACCCACATGGTCACAGAAAGAACGGGTCACTGGCAGTGAGACAGCAGCTCTATCAGTTGTGCCACTGTGTCGACCTATTATTGGCAACAATGATGAAAACAGTCAGCTCCGTATGCCAGTTTACCGACTTCAGATTCATTTCTGGTGTCTGGAGCGAGAGACGGACTGCATATAGCAATGATCTTTGGCAAAGTTTCTTCTTGAGCATCACCCCTACATTTGGAGCATTGGTCTTCAAGTGCAGAGTGGTGGGCCCTGTTATGCCATTCCCAGCCTTGAGTGAGGGAGACTGTTATTGGCGAGCAATGGGGTATATAGTGTTGAATGGTTTGTGATGCAAGTGAGGCACTGAAAGAGAGGCAGAGTTCAACAATGCACCAAACCTCCCACATTGCAGTGGTTTCCTCCTCCGTTTATGATTATGATTACGGATATTGTGTGGAAACAGGCCCTTCGGCCCACCCAATCTTCGGTGATTATCGATCACCTGTCCACACCAGCTTTGTTTACCCACTTTTGCAGCTACTCCCTGCACACTAAGGGCAATAAATTTATAGAGGCCAATTGTGTTCTTTCCAGCTTAATGACATCTTTCCTGTAGCAAGGTGACCAAAACTTAACAGAATAATCCAAATGCAGCCTCACCAACATCTTGTACAATTGTAACATAACATCCCAAATTCTGTACTCTGACTGATTAAGGCCAATGTACTAAATGACTTCTTGAATCCATATCAATCTGTGACACCACTTTCAGGGAAGTACATCCATACTGCTAGATCACTGGCTCTATAACACTTACAGTACTCCCAATTCTCAATGAAGGTCCTGCACTGGTTTGACTTGTAAAACTGTAACACCTTGATGCGTTAGTCTCCATTAGCTATTCCTCAAGCCCGCTTTCCTAGCTGATTAAGATACTGCTTTAATTTTTGATAACCATCTTCTCTATCTATGATACTACCTATTTTAGTGTCATCTACAAACTTGCTGATCATGCCTTGTACATTCTCAACCAAATCATTGATATAAAATACAATCAGCAATGGGCCAAGCACCAATCTCTGAGGCACATCACTAGTCACAGTCCTTCAGTCTGAAAAACAATCCTTCCACCATCACCTTTTGCTTCATTCCAGGTAGCCAATTCTGTATTCAGTTAAAACAAAAAGACACAAAGTGCTGGAGTACCTCAATGGATGAGGCAGCATCTCAGGAGAACATGGATAGGTGACAATTCAGGTCTGGACCCAATCTGAAGAAGGGTCCAACCTGAGATGTTCATATCCATGCTCTATAGAGACGTTATGCCCCTGTCTCACTTAGGAAACCTGAACGGAAACCTATGGAGATTTTGCGCCCTACCCAAGGTTTCCATGCGGTTCCCGGAGGTTTTTCTCAGTCTCCCTACCTGCTTCCACTACCTGCAATCTCCGGCAACCACCTGCAACCTCCGGGAACCGCACGGAAACCTTGGGTGGGGTGCAAAGTCTCCAGAGGTTTCCTAAGTGGGACAGGGGCATTACCTGACCCACTGAGTTTACTCAGACACTTTGTGGTTTTTGTTTGTGAACCAGCTTCTGTAGTTCCTTGTGTCTGTATCTAGTTAGCTTTATAATAATAATAATAATAATAATAATAATAATAATAATAATAATAATAATAATAATAATAATAATAATAATAATAATAATAATAATAATAAACTTTATTACGGAATCAAGGTCCAGACAAGGGGCAACATTACATTTAAAATGCATTGCATATCAAATATCATAAAATACATATAAAATCTTGGTATATCACATAAAAACATCATAATTTATATATTTTTTAAAACACAATACATGTTAAAAATCCAGATTAAAAGATGATCAATGTCCTACAACGAGACAACGATACCAGTGTCTCCACAGCTGGGATTCGTAGCATGTAGTGCTAACCCTTATGTTTGACAAGGCCACAATAAGCACATTTTTAGAGTCATTTATCCTGCTAATGAATTTATACATGTGATGTCTTAGGATAGCTTCTAAAGTACGGACTCCTGCAGCCACAAACATATTACTGGCACTACACCATCTAGGTTGCCTTAGCAGTGTTCTCGTGGCATCGTTATATGCCACCTTTAGTCTCTGCATACTTGTCTTTCCATAGTTCGACCACAGGTGCGCAGTGTAGAGTGGTGTGCAGTATGCTCTAAATAGCGACATCTTCACCACATCTGCACACGCACCAAATTTACGCAAGAGAATATTCGCCTGTACATACAGCATGCATCGTTGCCTATAAATATCCTCATCATCTGTCATTTGTTCGGTAATAATATGCCCTAGATATTTTGCCTTATTACAGACACTAAGATTATTGTCAGACAATTTAAAATCAGGATATTTTAGACATTTATCCTCTTTGGTTCTACAGATCATAACAGTACTCTTACTAGCATTATATTTAATGTCATGTTCCACACCATACACAGAACATATAGACCAGCGCTAGATTGACTAAAGACCACAAGATCATCTGCATACATAATATGGTTCACTAAAATATTACCAATCACGCACCCAGTGTTACAGGCTTTCAATTGTTTAGACAGATCATCAATATATAGATTATAAAGGACTGGGGACAAAATTCCCCCTTGTCTAACACCATTGCTAACCCCAAATGGGGCTGAGACCCTATTGCCCCATTTTATTTGCATAGTCTGGTGGGCATACCAGTAGGCCAGAATTCTAACAATGTATTTAGGCACCCCTCTTTGACTCATTTTACCAAACAGCTTTCTGTGATTAACACGGTCAAAGGCTTTGGAAGCATCAATAAAGCACATAAGGATTGAAGAGTTTTTGCCTCTATATTTGTTTACAATCGCCTTTAGGGCATATATGCATAAGTCAGTGCCATGTTTAGCTTTAAAGCCAAACTGGTTATCTGTGGAGTTAACAAACTCATTTATTCTATCCAGCAGAACTCTTTCTAAAACTTTTGACAATATGTTGGCTAAAGCTATGGGCCTGTAATTATTTAGGCTGCCTACTTTACCAGCTTTGTCCTTAATGACCGGCACTAACAGGACAGACAACATTGAGTCTGGTAACAAGCCATGAATCATAAAGCCAGTAAAACAAATAGCTAGGAGAGGAGCTTTCTCTACCTGGATTGGACCTTCCAGAGCAGCCTGCCATTCAGAACCTTTTCAAATCACTTGCTTAAGATGAGAAATTCTAATAAAACAATGATGAAGCTGGTTCCGTGACTTGGAACATCACAGAATGAAATACAACCAGTAAAGTACTTTGAAAAAATAGTGACTGTTGTCATAAGTATTCCACGCAGCACATCCAGCTCTGTCTAATTTTCAGGTACATGTACCGCTCTTCTCTCTGCACAGTATGTTTGATAATTGTTTGCTTTTACCTACAAGACAGTGACATTATTTCTTGTATGCAGTTACAGTACCTGGGAGTGACATTAACAACATGTGCTGAATCTGAGGTAACATAGACAAAGATTACATTTCCAAAGTAAAAATACAGTTTGACAAATTTAAAAAAATAGCCTGCCTAATGCAATCAATGCCAAATCCTGTTTTTTATTATACTGGTAGCCTCACAAATATCTTGAATGCAATGCACTCAGGAAAATTAATTAGCTTCCTCTCAGTCATAAGAAATCAGTACCAGCTGAATACCTGTGGTATTTGACAGGAGATCTTAGAGTTGATTTCCAATGAGGAGAACTGGAGCAGAATACAGAGATTTGTGCAAATGTCAGGCCTGGAGTGTTTCAACTCCCATTGAACAGAATTGTAAAATTGCTCAGTGCCTTGCTCTTTCTCCGTTGCCTTATAAATGACTCTCTCTCTCTCTAGTGCGAACTCAATATCCATTTTGATTGGTGGGCTTTCCACTGATTCGTGTTGGGAATAGGAAGCCAGCCTGTTCATGGGGCATAATTTCTGGCCTGTCCAATAGAACATACAGAACAGTGCTGCACAAGAACAGGCTTTATGGTCCACAATGTTCATGCCGAACATGATGGGAAGTTTAATTAAGTTCTTCTGCCTGCTTGTGATCCATATCCCTCCATTTCCTGTATGTTTATGTGCCTATCTAAAAGCCTCTTAAACACTGCAATTTCTGCTTCCACCACCACCCCTGCCAGTATATTCCAAACACCTACCGTGCTGTATAAAATCTTGCACCCCACACAGAACATAGAACATTGCAGCACAGGGACTGGCCCTTCGGCCCGCATGTCTGTGCCAAACATGTTGCCAAGGTCAACACTTATGTGCCTGCACATAATTCATATCCCTCCAATCCCTGCAAATTCATGTCCCTATTCAAAAATCTCTTCAATGTCTAAAATTATAAATCTCCAGAATCAATAACAGTGGAGCAGCACGGTGCCATAGCGGTGGAGCTATTGCTTTACAGCGCCAGAGACCTGGGCTCAATCCTGACTACGGGTGCTTGTCTGTACAGATTTTGTATGTTCTTCTCGTGACCTGTGTGGGTTTTCTCCGAGATCTTCGGTTTCCACCCACACTCCAAAGACATACAAATTTGTAGGTTAATTGGCTTGATATGAATATTTTAAAAAAAGTGTCCTTAGCGTGTGTTGGATAGCATTAATGTGCAGGAATTGAAAGATTAAACGAGAACTTACCGTTTGAAGTTTGATCTTATTTTATGAGAAGTTGAAGTGAGGGAATACGTGAAGAGCCCGCCAGTCCGCATGCGCGTCAATCTTTAGAGCAGCTGTATGAAACCACAGAATAGTTGCTGAACTAAGCTATAGAAATATTAACGAGCTTAAACTACCAAATGGTCTTTATGAGAAGTCGGGTTGGGAGTGGAGGGCACATATTCCCTCACTTCAACTTCTCATAAAATAAAGATCAAACTTCAAACGGTAAGTTCTCGTTTAATCTTTCTATATTATTTCGAAGTCACGTGAGTGACTATGTGAAGACTTCAAAGCTCTGTGGTTTCATGAAGACCGGGTCGATTTGCTTGTTGGAGCTTCAGCGAGGTTCCATTTGAAGACCTTGTCTGTCATGCTTGTCATTTCTGTTAGATAGCTGATGCCGCTGGCCAACTCATCTTGTAGTGGCTTGTCCGTTCCCGAGGGAACAGCAAATTTAGAGGCAAGAGCAGGCAGCTCTTCCTTATGCGTCTCTCGCACATCATGCATTAAGGCATAGGATTCAGGCACATAGTCATGTTCGGAGTCATGTTCGGAGTCAGTTCCATACTGATCTCTGACACTCTCTTAGAGTGGGAGAAATAGTGCACCCCGAACCAGGCGTTGCCACATGCGTATGCTTCGGACTGCCTGTGCATGCTTCCGTAACACGGAGCATATTTTGTGACACCATCTCCGATAGTCTTTCGAGTGGGAGGAATATTCCAACCCACCAGGGGTAGCTACAGGCATATGACTTGAACTGCCTGTGCATGCTTTCGTAATACGGAGCATATTATTTGGCACCATCTCCATCACTTCTTTCATCCGAGTGGGAGGAATATTGCAACCCTGAACCAGGAGCTGCCTCAGGCATATGTGCATATACTTTGGCACCATCTCCATCACTCCTTTCATCCGAGTGGGAGGAATATTGCAACCCTGAACCAGGAGCTGCCTCAGGCATATGTGCATATACTTTGGCACCACGTCCACCACTCCTTTCATCCGGGTAGGAGGAATATAGCAACCCTGAACCAGGAGCTGCTGCCTGACATGCCTTCGTAACACAGAGCATTTCTCGTGCCACCATCTGATTAATCAGATGTTCTAATTGAGACAAACGCCGAATCACATCTGCCATAGATGTGGGGACAGAATCCCCTTGACCCAAATCGTCCGACAGGACTTGTCCCACAGACTTGGCTTTGACTTTGCCCCGACTCGGGGTTGTCAAGCTGCTCCCTCTAGGAGCCGAACCGGGACTAGCTGTGCAGATCAGTGCTCTGTCGATATCATCATTATACTTACCAGACAGGTTGCACCTGCTAGTGGCTCAGAGTCCTTGCTCCCTTCTGGAGCTCCAACTGAGTATTTCAGAGAGGGACTGGAGCGCCTCTGACCCCCATATGATTCGGATGAGCCGGCATTATAATCGGAGTCACCTCTTCCCGATAGTCCGCTAGACAGAGTGGGAGAAATACTGCAACCTTGCACTAGGTACAGTCCCAAGCCAGGAGCTCTTTTCTTGAGCCTCAATGGAGTTCCTCCGAACAGCCACCTACTCCAGTGGAGTCCCATACTACGTCGAAAAGCAAGTCAAATTTTTCTACACCATATGGTATATGATAATAAATGTCCTATCTGCTGCGATAGTCACATTCTGTGACCGAACAGCAACTGTTATTAAAAACTGTCAGCTCTATTTTTAACTACCTCAACCAGTTTTTCAGATTTTGACTTAAATTAAAGTACTATGTGTAATATATCAAAATGCCCCAACGAATAGAGCACACACTATATGCTGATACCAGTGTATGCTGCCGCAGCAGCATTTGTATGTTTAAAATTGATAGGCACTATGGCAGAATGTAATGCTGATACCAGCGTATGCTGCCTCAGCACCATTTCTATGTTTAAACATTTATAGGCGCTATGGCAGACTATAATGCTGATACCAGCGTATGCTGCCTCAGCAGCATATCTATGTTTAAAATTTTATATAGGCGCTATGGCAGCCTTTCGCTGCCCTGGCCACGGCTAACACTTAGCAGCGATACGAAACGTAGTCGCGGCTATATTAATACACCGTCTGCTGCTATCTTTAGCAGCAAGCTCCCAAGCCGCACCGGCAGCCCCAACTCCTAATGGAGTTCCACGGTGGTTAAAATCTGGCCGGCAATAATGCACAGCTTTAAAGTGTGAGTAGGAAATTTTAAAAGAGATGTGCGGGACAAGTTATTTTACACAGAAAGTGTTGGGTGCCTGGAATATATTGCCAGAGGTGGTAGTGGAGGCAGACCTGACAGGGGCATTTAAGAGGCTTTTAAAATGGCACATAGATATGCAGGAAATGAAGGGATATGGATCATGGGCAGGCAGAGAAAGTTAGTTTAACTTGGCATCATGTTTAGCATGGATATTGTAGGCTGAAGGGCCTGTTCCTGTGCTGCACTGTTCTGTAGATAGACACAAAATGCTGGAGTTGGGGCAGGCAGCATCTCTGGAGAGCAGGAATGGGTGACGTTTCGGGTCAAGACCCTTCTTCAGACTGATGTCAGGAGAGAGGCAGATACATAGTTAAGGATGTGTAAGGTGTAAAAACAGGACAAAGGTAGCGGAGATCAAGGAAAATGTAGAATAGATCATTGTTAGCTGGGAGAAGGTAACAACAAAGCAAACAAAGATAAAATATAGTCAGAAACAGTCAAACTGGTTGGAGAACTGGGAAGGGGGAGGGATGAAGAGAGGGAAAGCAAAGGTTACTTGAAGTTAGAGAAGTCAATGTTCATACCGCTGGGGTGTAAGCTGTCCAAGCAAAATATGAGATGCTGCTCCTCCAATTTGCGCTGGGCCTCACTGACAATGGAGACGGCCCAGGACAAAAAAGTCAGTGTGGGAATGGGAGGGGAAGTTAAACCATTCTGTGTTTAATGTTCTTTGTGGAGGAACTAGTTAAAGGAAAAGTTGCTGAGAATGACTTCTTCCCCACAGGAGTTTGAAAGCTGTGGTAAAAACATTGCTCGGGGACAGGCATTTACTGGAGCACCAGCTGTGAATTCAACTGCATGAACTTCACCATCCTTGACAGCACCGGAGAGCAGTCCTTCCCCCTAACATTTGTACTTCTCTCAAGAACCCAGATCCCTCGAAACAAGTCCCCACAACACGCGGCAGATATTTTCCGGCAAGCAATCGTTGTTGGGTCCACACTGACATCCTAATTTTGTTCACAGACCATCCAAATATCCCAACTCATGCGAGAAGTGAGAAATCTTGTGATCCGCAACACCCATATGCCTCCACTCCCTGCATATCCACGTGCCTATCCAAAAGTCTCTTTAATGCCACTATCAAACATAAGGGTTAGCACTACACGCTACGAATCCCAGTTGTGGAGACACTGGTATCGTTGTCTCGTTGTAGGACATTGATCATCTTTTAATCTGGATTTTTAACTTAAGTATTGTGGGTTTAAAAAATATATAAATTATGATGTTTTTATGTGATATACCATGATTTTATATATATTTATGATATTTGATATGCAATGCATTTTTAATGTAATGTTGCCCCTTGTCTGGACCTTGAGTCCGTAATAAAGTTTATTATTATTATTATTATTATTATTATTATTATTATTATTATTATTATTATTATTATTATTATTATTATTATTATATATTTAATGCCACTATCACCAACCCTGGAAATGCGTTCCAGGCACCCACCACCCTCTGTGCCCCGCACATCTGCTTTAAAGTTATATCTCTAGTAAATGATATTTCCATCCTGGTTTCATTGTTGCAATTGTTAAAAAATGCATTGTTATCTGTCGTAAACAAAGTACAAAATGCTGGAATAGCACAGCGGGACAGGCAGCATCTATAGAGGAAACGGACATGCGATGTTTAGGGTAGGATCCCATCTTCGGGCTCTTATCTACCCCTTATTTACCCTTGCAGGCATCCTAACAGCAGTAGCGCCTTTTCCTTTCAAACCTGCATGAGCAACCCAGCCACTTATAGTAGGATCTGCTTTCCTTAAGCCCTATAAGGTGCTATGAATTTATCTGCCTGTGCTGCAGGAGCAAGGTTATATGAATTGCATGCTGAGTAATTTCAAAGAAACCTACTCTGTAATCCTGTCTTGTTAATGCAACATAACAAACTTCAAACACTGAGTTATGAATCTGTGTGTGACTTTTCCAAAATGCATCCACAAGGGAGGCTTGGCCTTCATTGATCGGCATAAAAGTCAGAAAGTTATAATGCAGCTTTATAGGACTTTGGTTTGGGGGCATTTGGATTATAATGTACAGTTCCAGTCGCCCCCATTACAGGAAGGATATAGAGGCTTTGGAAAGGGTGCAGAGGAGGTTTACCAGATGCCTGAATTAGTGCATATTAGCTACAGGATGTTGGACAGATTTGGATTGTTTTCTCTGGAATGCTAGAGATTGAGGGGAGACCTGATAGATGTACATAAAATTATGAGCAGTTTAGCTAGGGTAGACAGTCACATTTTTCCTAAGATAGAAATATCAATAGTAGAGAGCATATATTTAAAGTGGGAGAGGTAAAATTTAAGGGAGACGTGTGGGTCAATTATTTTACGCAGAGGGGGCGATGTTGGCGGCAGATACAATTGTGACATTTAAGAGACTTTTGGAGAGAAGCAGGGAAAGGAGGGATATGGATTATGCACAGGCAGATGAGAGTTGGTCTTGCCATCATGATCACAACAGACATTGTGGGGCAAAGGGGTTGTTCATGTGCTGTACTGTTCTATGATCTATGTATGTTCAATGATCACCTGGTGCAGTTGCATGTAGCTTCTAAATTAAATCTCTAAATTAAATTAAAATTTATTTTCAATGTTTCTGATGCTAATACAAATCCTTCTGAGTAATACACTGGTGAATGTTTGCCAGCAAGAAACATGGTGCCAGGCCAATAACCCCACCACAATGTCAGCAAGGCAACAGAGTTATTTATTGACTTTACGAAGCATGCTGGAGTACATGTTCCAAAAAGCATCAATGGTGTGGAAATGGAGGTAGTTGAGAACTTCACATTATTACATGTTAACACTATCAACAATCTGCCGTGGACCAACCACATTGACGCAACAGCCAAGGCACAGCAACGCTTTTACTTCTTCAGTAGACTGAGGAAATTCAGCATTTCTCCAGTGACTCTTACAAACTTCCACAGTTGTACTATAGAATGCATACTGTCAGGTTGCATCAGAGCTTGATTTTGGAACAGATCTGCCCAAGATCGCAAGAACACCACTCCGCCTTGGAAAAGCAGCCAACATAATCAAATACATGTCCCACCCCAGTCATCCCTTCTTCTCCCCACTTCCATTCAGCAGAAGGTACAGAAGCTTGAACTACATTCTGCACACAGTATCTTCCCCTTTGCTCTACCATTTGTTGAATTCCTTCATAATTTTGAGTACTTTTTATTTATTTATTTAACACTGTGTTTGTCATAAGGTATTCGATGATTGTATTTATGCATAATAGCTGATCTGTTTGTATAGCATGCAAAACAAAACTTTTCACAGGTGACAATGATAAACCTAAATCAAAAGTAGGTTTTTACCAAACGAATACTACATTAGATGTAGTTCAGGGTTCACTTCTTCACTCAAGTGGGACCAGAATCAATTTTGAATATTGTGCTGGCGAGGGAAATGGCTTAATAGGTTTTAAACAGATTTGATGATCTAATGAATTTTGCATTAATGTATTCCATTTTTGCTTCTAAGCAGAAAAAAATCTCTGGTGCATAGTTCCACATCATATGTTCTGGTTATGTCACTCATCTCTAATCCTTTTACATAAACAATATTCATGTTACTCTTGGGTATAACATACTTTTCCAAACTTCTAATCATTTAGAGAAAATTTCTTCCAAGCAAATTTTTATCATATTTCTTTCTGGCTTGAACTTTAATTAAATTCAATTAAACTTCAAACCATTTTCCCACTTGGATTTTGTGCATGGTTTTTAAAGTGAGTTGCCTGCACCTTGGGAGCATTTATTGGATTATCTTACAGTAAATGCAGAAGAGCCGATTTTCCAGAGAGGATGTGGAGAAGATTTCACTAGTGGGAGAGTCTAAGACTAGAGGCCATAGCCTCAGAATTAAAGGAGATGAGAAGGAATTTCTTTGGTCAGAGGGTGGAGAATCTGTGAAATTATTTGTCACAGAGGGCTGTGGAGGCCAAGTCAATGGATATTTTTTAAGCAGAGATAGATAGTTTCTTGATTAGCATGGGTGTCAGGAGTTATGGGGAGAAAGCAGGATAATGGGGTTAGAAGGGAGAGATAGATCAGCCATAATTAGATGGCGAAGTAGAACAAGGGCCAATTACTTATGACCTTATGACCTTATGACAAACACAATGTTAAATAAATGAAAAAAATATTACCCAAAATGATGAAGGAATTCAACGGGTCAGGCAGCATTTCTGGAAAACATGGATGGGCAATGTTTTGGGATGGGACACTTCTTCAGACTGATTGTAGTTGGAGGGAGAAAGCTAGAAAAGAGAGATGGGCACAGAATCATAAAATAGACGGATATGGAGGATTGTGGATCTCGTGCAGGCAGTGAAGATTAGTTTAACTGGGTATCATGTTCGGCACAGACATTGCTGGCTGAAGGTCTTGTGCTGTACTGTAATAAATAATTGCCAGGCTTTGCCCACCCACCTCTTTACCTCTTTTCTAGTTTCCTTACAACCCCTCCCTCCCCAATACAATCAGTTTGATGAAGGGTCCCCACCCAAAACATCGCCTCTCCATGTTCTCCAGAGATACTGAGATACTCCAGCACTTTGTGTCTGTTTCTGTAAATCTGCATCTGCAGTTCTTTGTGTTTAAATAAATGAATATACACGTCTGCACAATATATCAGCATTCTGGGAGAAGGCAAGAATTGGAAGGAGTTCAAAAGAAACATTAGATTTGTTTCAATGCCTCTTTCTACTTAAATGATAATCCTCTTACTGAAATTTATCTAATTTACTTTGAACTATTTCAAATGTTTTTAGTGCTTTTAATTTGTGGAATGCCACAAGAGGGGCAGATTACCGTTGCCTATTCACAAATAAAGGTTATTTACTGAGCCAGAAATACATTTATCCTATGTGTAGGAAGGAACTGCAGATGCTGGTTGAAAGATAGACACAAAATGCTGGAATAACTCAGCGGGCAGGCAGCATCCCTGGAGAGAATGAAGAAGGGTCTCGACCCGAAACATCACCCATTCCTTTTCTCCAGAGATGCTGCCTGTCCTGCTGAGTTACTCCAGCATTTTGTGTCTATCTTTGATCAATACATTTTTCCTATTCGAGAAGCAGATTATCCTGAATGAAATACTATTTAAAATAATGCAGTAAAAGAAATATTGCCAATGATCTGGTATTGAATTTTCTTCCTAATGACCATTATCTATGTACCCCTGTCAAAGGGTTAGTATTTAGTGACAGTATTATGTGAAACATAGTGTAACAACTCGTTTGACTTTAGCACAGTTGTAAGATGAAAAATGTGAAACTCGCAATAAAATAATTGAATAGTATTGAAATAAACAGCATAGAGTCATAGAAACAGGCCCTTTGGCCCAAATTGCCCACACCGGCCAACATGTCACAGCTACACTAGTCCCACCTGCCTGCATTTAGTCCATATCCCTCCAAAGCTGAACAAAACATGTACTGTCTAACTGTTTCTAAAATGTTGGGATAGTCCCAGCCTCAACTACCTCCTCTGGCAACTTGTTCCATACACCCACCACCCTTTGTGTGAAAAAGTTACCCCTCAGATTCCTATTAAATTTATTCCCCTTCACCTTAAGCCTATGTCCTCTGGTCCTCGATTCACCTACTGTGGGCAAGAGACTCTGTGCATCTAAGCATGGAAACAGGAAATTTGGACCACTGAGCCCGTGCCAACCTAGTCACACTAGATCCATTTATCCCAATCTTTCATCCACTCCTTACACAGAAGGGCCAATTTGCAGAGGTTTATTAACCTACTAACCCACAGATCTTTGGGATTTGGGAGGAAACCAGAAAACCCAGAGGAAGCACGTGTGGTCAGAGGGAGAAGGTGCAAACTCCACACAGATAGCACCTGAGGTCTTTGGTGCTGTAGGGCAGCAGCTTTACCAGCTGCGCCACTGCTGACCCATGAAACATGTGTGAACATAAATTGTGAAGTATTTGGTTCCCAATAATTTGGAAATTTATTTCTCAGAACTTTTGCCCAAGGTTGCCCAGTGCCTTAGTGCAAAGATCAGAACTTCCAAATGTTGTCCCAATTTGGCAGATATGACTGCTCACTATCCATGTTCTCAAGAGATACTGTTTTACCCGCTGAATTACTTCAGCACTGTGCATCTTTTTTATGTTTAATAAAATGTTTTGTAGATATTAAGTTTCATTCCGCTGAAAATTAAGTCTCCATTGCAAAAGTAATCCATCTGTTGCTAAATGAAGAAGTTATGAAAAATATTAAGGAAAGAAAAATCTGATAAGTTGTATAAAATAACATGGGACTATTAAAAAACGAACTAGGAAAAGAAGATTAAAACATTGATGGAGGCCTTTACAATTTGAAGCAGGGGAATTAAAAAATGTAGAAAAGTACATGAACAGGCCCTTCAGTCCACACGGCCTATGTGGAAAACAATAGAACTAATCTCCTCTGCCTGCACGTGATCCATATCCTTCCATCCTCTGCATTTCCATGTGCCTATGTAAAAGCACTGCCACTATCATATCTGCCTCCACTACCTTCCCCGGCAACTCATTCCAAACACCCACCACCCTCTGTGTAAAGAACTTGCCCCACACTTCTCCTTTAACCTTTGCCCCTCTTACCTTAATGCTGGGCCCTATAGTCTCTGACATTTCTTCCCTTAGAAAAAGGTTCTGACTGTCTACCATATCTCTGCCTCATAATTTTATGTATTTCTATCAGGTCTCCCCTCAACCTCCTACCATCCAGAAAAAACAATCCAACTTTGTCCAACCCCCTTCCAATCATGGCAGCAAATTGAAATGAAAGGTTAAATCTCAATAGATGAAAGTTGCTCTTTGCTATATATGTAGCGAGCAAGAGGAAATTTATCCCCTCTGACCATATGTGTCTTCCTGGCAGAAAGTTCTGACAGAGAGTTAATGGTCAAAATAAGAGATTAAAATATGGGAGACCTAGAAATATATAGCACTTTTCCATTTCACTCCCCCCAGAATTCCAAGAACTCTTTGCTGGTGGTGATGTGCTTCTGAAAGGTGTTCGCTTTTGCAATGCAGTGACGTTTATCGGCCGAGGTGACTTGATGCAATCACAGCAAATGAAGTCTAAAAGAAACAAATGACAATGTATAAGATTGGATAAGTCTGCATGCTGATTGATTGACCAATACGGCATGGAAACTGGCCCTTTGGCCCACTGAGCCAATACCTATCATCAATCACTCATTCATACTTGCTCTATGTTGCTCTATGTTAGCCCACTTTCACACTAGGGATAAATTACAGAGGCCAAATTAATATACAAACCCGCACGTCTTTGGGGTGTGGGAGAAAACCCGAATATCCGGAGGAAATCCACAAGGTAACCTGCAAACCTGCAAACTGCACACAGACAGTACCCGAGGTCAGGATCGAACCCGGGTCTCTGGTGTGTGAGGCAGCAGTTCTATCAGCTAGCTGTGACACTGTGTCACCCAGACTGTGCAAAAAATGACTATGGGAATAAAGGAATAATGACTGTATGAACAGAAATAGATAAGAAAGCTGTGTTTCCCTAAGTTAGTAAAAAGCCTTTTTCTCCAAGGATCGCCACCTTGTCTTGGTGGAGAAGCTTGTGAGTACCATCAATGCCAGCGACATTCCCGTGTGACTGCCACTGAAATATGATAACTCTATTGGCAGAAACAATGTTGCAGCAAATGCTATAAAAACAGGTTCCAATTGAGTCACTGCATGAAGCACTTTGGCAGTGAAAGGAAGAATATAAACGGTTCACAGCTTGTTCAGACAAAGGGGGAATATGGTCACTTCACTGCGCCATGATTAAAAAGGTTTTTTTTGTCAGTGGTCTAGTGAAAACTGTCTTATTTTCATATGGAAAAAAAATAATGGGGAAGTAAGAATAATAAATGCATTAATCTAGAAAACAATTAAAAAAAATCCAGAATCCTTATTTTGTTTTTGTAAAGGAAAACACTAACTGTTATGTACACATCAGGTTATGCTATATGAACAGAGAATCACTGAGCTTTGATACTTAAATTGCAATACAAAACATATAGCTGTTTTGTATAAAACTATGTAAGCAATAAAATATTATACATGTTTTTTTAAATAAAATAAAAGGATAGTAATTGTTTAGAGGGATGTGGGACAAATATGGGCAAATGGGTCTAGCTTAAATGAGGCATCTTGGTCAGCATTGACAAGTTGGGCTGCAGGGCCTGTTTCCATGATGTGACTCCATGAACCTGTGACTCTAATCTGTGTTGACAGAAGCTTGTGTTCCATGGGTATCAGTAGGGAGTACAGAATCACAGAATCTGAAGGTTGAGCAGAGAGAACCACCACGTGGTGACCTAGTTAAGAACCAACACATTTATTATGAAATTTGTCAGGTTTAATCCGAGAATGGAATGTATTCCTTGGGAGCAACAAGATGAATCTATACATTGAAGATAGACACAAAATGCTGGAGTAACTCAGCAGGACAGGCAGCATTTCTGGAGAGAAGGAATGGGTGATGATTCGGGTGGAGACCCTTCTTCAGACTGGGAGTAGGGAGAGGGAGATGCAAAGGAAGTGGAAGGCGAAAAATGAGTCATCAAAGGGGGTGAAGGTCAAGGAAAATGTAGAATAGATCATTGTTAGCTAGGAGAAGTTAACAATGAAGCATTCAGTGATAAGATTAAACCAAGGGGATGGTCAGACTGGTCGGAGAACTAGGAAGAGGGAGGGATGGAAAGAGAGGGAAAGCAAGGGTTACTTGAAGTTAGATAAGTCAATATTCATACTGCTGGGGTGTAAGCTACCCAAGCAAAATATGAGGTCCGTTTTCTCCAATTTGCGCTGGGCCTCAACTCTGACATTCTAATGTCCTCTCAATATAACATGATGTTATGCTGTCCTTACATTATTATATATATATCCGCATGATTTTTGTCATATAACACAGCCGGTTGTTGCTGTGATTGTTTCAAAACAGTCAACATTTTAATTATGTTTTGCTTTGCGACATTTTAATTATGTTTTGCGCAATTAAAACAAAATACTGTTGGAATGATCCATGGCTTCTTGGATAAAATAGATTTTGCTGAAATCAATGCAAAGAACTGCATCAAATGATGGAAGTCAGTTACTGCAACCAGCATTTATACAACATCTTTAACTAGTGAGACAATGCAAGGTGTACCATAGGTTTAGGTTTAGGTTTATTATTGTCACATGTACTAAGGTACAGTGAATAGCATTGTTTTGCATTATATCCAGAGATACTATTATCTATACATAAATACAATCGTCAATCTCAAGTATAATAGATAGAGCAGAGGAGAAAAAACAAGTGCAGAATAAAAGTGATATCAGGCACTGACATTGAGCCAGGGAAAAATATCAGGTGAAATAGAAATTTTTAAAAGGACCCACTTGGAGGAATGAAGAGAATTAGGAATGTTTAATTGTAATATGTTAGGATAATAGTGAAACACAATGACACACAGAAAAATTTGCGATTATCAAAATTACAATGTAATACTAGGTGACCATAAGAGTGTGAAATCCAAAGTCCACAGTACATCCAAAGACACCGTCTATCGAAGTTCTTAGTTGTTATGATTAGTGTTGTGCAGTGCTCAAAAGCCTGATAGTTGATGGGAAGAAGCTGTTCTTGAACCTGATGGACAGCTTTTCATAGAATCATAGAAAATAGGTGCAGGAGTAGGCCATTCAGCCCTTCGAGCCTGCTCCGGCATTCAATATGATCATGGCTGATCATCCAACTCAGTATCCTGTACCTGCCTTCACTCCATACCCCCTGATCCCTTTAGCCACAAGGGCCACATCTAACTTCCTCTTAAATATAGCCAATGAACTGGCCTCAACTACCTTCCATGGCAGAGAGTTCCAGAGATTCACCACTCTCTGTGTGAAAAATGCTTTTCTCATCTCGGTCCCAAAGGATTTCCCCTTTATCCTTAAATTGTGACCCCTTGTCCTGGACTTCCCCAACATCGGGAACAATCTTCCTGCATCTAGCCTGTCCAACCCCTTAAGAATTTTGTAAGTTTCTATAAGATCCCCCCTCAATCTCCTAAATTCTAGCGAGTACAAGCCGAGTCTATCCAGTCTTTCTTCATAAAAAAGTCCTGACATCCCAGGAATTAGTCTGGTGAACCTTCTCTGTACTCCCTCTATGGCAAGAATGCCTTTCCTCAGATTTGGAGACCAAAACTGTACGCAATACTCCAGGTGTGGTCTCGCCAAGACCATGTACAACTGCAGTAGAACCTCCCTGCTCCTATACTCAAATCCTTTTGCTATGAATGCTAACATACCATTCGCTTTCTTCACTGCCTGCTGCACCTGCATGCCCACTTTCAATGACTGGTGTACTATGACACCCAGGTCTCGTTGCATCTCCCCTTTTCCTAATCGGCTACCATTTAGATAGCAGTCTACTTTCCTGTTTTTGCCACCAAAGTGGATAACCTCACATTTATCCACATTATACTGCATCTGCCATACATTTGCTCACTCATCCAGCCTATCCAAGTCACCAGCTTTGTATCATCCACAAACTTGGAGATGTTGCATTCAATTCCCTCGTCCAAATCATTAATATATATTGTAAATAGCTGGGGTCCCAGCACTGAGCCTTGCAGTACCCCACTAGTCACTGCCTGCCATTGTGAAAATAACCCGTTCACTTTTTTCCCGATGGTAGGTGTGAAATGAGAGCATGACCAGGGTGGTGTGAGTCTTTGATGATATTGGCTGCCTTTTCGAGGTGGTATCTCCTGTAGATTATCTTTGATGGTGGGGAGGGCAGTACCCATGAAGGACTGGGCAGTGTCTACTATTCTCTGTGGTCTCTTACATTCTAGGGCATTCAAGTTCCGAACCAGGCTGTGATGTAACCAGTCAGTATGCTCTCACCTGTACACTAGTAGAAGTTTGATAGAGTATTCATCAACTTACTGAATCTCCTTAATCTTCTAAGGAAGTAGAGGCATCGATGAGCTTTCTTTGTGATTGCAATGACGTGCTGGCCCCTGGATGATAAAGAGGCAGAATTCTTTAGGGCAATGTACAGAGTTTCATCCTTGTTGAGTGTGATCAATAGTTGAATGTAAAATAAATGGGTAGATATAGGTGACCAGAAGCGGACAGCACAATGCTGCGACTCATAGAGCTGCTGCCTAACGGTGCAATGACCCGTGGTCAACCTTGATCTTCATTCCTGACTATGTGGAGTATGCACGTACTCCCTGTATGTAACTGGGTGGGTTTCTTCCCACATCCTAGAGATGCGTGACTAGGTGCATTAATTGGCCACTGTAATTTCCTCCTGATGTGTTGGTGAGGGGTAGAATCTAGAGGAATTTGATGGGAATGTGGAGAGAATAAAATGGGATTCATGCTGTTGGTTATTCGAAGTATTGGAATAATCAAGAATCAAGAAAAATCTAGGTCTTCTGTTTCTCATCCGCACTCTGCACATTCACAGCAATTTACACAGGCCAATTGACCTGCAAACCCACACGTCTTTTGGGATTTGGGAGGGGACTGGAGCACCCGGAAACTCCTGCGGTCACACGGAGAACATGCAAACTCCACACAGACAGCATGTGAGGTCAGGCACCTGAAGTGACCTTTGTCATGAAATGACTGATGTCCCGTGGTTAGATGGATATGTAGTTCAAGGGTTCAATGGTTCAATCATTTCTTTATTAATACATGTACCAAGGTACAGTGAAATACTTTTTTTTGCAAGACTATCACCATACATGAGCACAATCCCCCGATTAGTACAGAATACACGAAACAGCCCACTGATTCTATATGCAAGCGTCCCCATTTTGGTGCCATTTTACAGTCCCAGTTGCAGCTGGCCATAAAGGCCCATTACAGCTGTCACCTCTATTATGGCCGTCCCCCAATCATCGTCCCTCTCCTTGCATGATTTTCTTCAACCCTTGTTCCCAGAGGGGTGCCCCCTGCAGGCGACAGTGAGGGCGCGGACGGTAAGGGCCCCTGGTTCTTATTATTGGGCCTTTTGTCCAGCGTCCGTTGCCGATTCCGACCATCCTCCTCTCCGATTCCCGGCCTTCAGTGGTTGGAAGCTCAGGACATGGTCATATTAGGAAAGACAAATTGAACCTTAGTGATGTGTGGATAGATAAACCTGAAGTGAAACAACAAACATTGTGGCTAACCTCAAAGAATCTGGTCATCACATTATTTAAATAGAGACAATTTTGCTCAGACAAACGTCAACAATTCAAATGCAGTGGAGGTCAGGAGAATTAACGTTGGTTTAACTGCAAGATTTTAATCATTGGTAGAACCTGCAGCGGTACTTAAATTAGTAATTTATCACCATTTGAGCAATTTCCTTTCTGATTATTCTTTTTATTTAAACTATTTGAGTTTGAAAATATAAATAGCCCAGGAATTTGAGATACCATTTACGGAACCATGTGGCCGTAAATGTTCAGAACTTTCCAAATGTAACATTTGTCGTGACTGTTGTTGGAACGTCATGTTTTATTTCCTCAAATGGAGCAAATAGACGAAACAAACAATTCATGATGCTTTATTTTGAGAGTATAAGAATATTTATGAATGTTTGCTAAATTATCTAAAACATATGCCTACCACATATTTGATAAAATTGCCTTCAAGAGATTAAACATAAAAATATGTTGCTTTTGTGATGCATTTCATTAGGAAGCGAAGAGAATAATCCCTGGAGCATTTAATGGGACCTTAGTTTCTCATCATGACCATGGCTTGCAGGGTGAAATGTAGGACAAATTAGGAGGAACTTTAAGCTGAGAATAATAAAAGAGGGTTAGGCAGATCTATCAGTAGTAGTTGGACGGCACGAAGGCGCAGCGGTTTCTATGTTTCTAAAATTGTCCCCAGTGTGTGTTGGTTATTGTGCGGGGATCACTGGTTAGCATGGACTCGGTGGGTCGAAGAGCCTGTTTCCACGCTGTATCTCTAAAGTCTAAAATCCAAAGTTGGATTAGCCAAAGGGGATGTGAGCGGTTATCCAGTTGTGCAAAGAGAGAGAGAAATCAGAGTATTTTTCACAGTGGGTATCAATCGACAGAGGAGGTGCACAAAGTGGGAATGTGGACTATGTGGAGTAGAAGAATAGAAGTACGAGGCTGAGGCATTAGCCTATGTGCACAGAGGCAGAACAGTATTTACTTGCTGCCTCTGGATAGTCTTTATGAGCTGGGTGATTCTGTAAATAGCAGTTACGATTCAATGACATTGGGCAACAGACTTGATTGATTGAAATGATTGAAAGATACAGAATAAAAACAAGTCATTCTGAGCTAAACCAATCATCGATCACCCATTCACACCAGTTCTATGTTATCCCACCTTCAAATCCACTTCCTACAGACTAAGCCCAATTTCCAGAGGCCAATTAAGCTACAAACCCACAAGTTTTTGGGAGGTGGGAGGTAACTGGAGCACCCAAAGGAAACTCACGCTGTCACAGGGAGAAGGTATAAACTCCAAACAAACAGCACACAAGGTCAGGATTGAACCTGGTTCTCTAGCGCTGTGGGGCAGTGGATCCACTTGTTGTGCTGCCGTGCTGCTTTTGTTGCTGCCTTGAGGCAAAGACAGATGCCACAATATGACCCTGAGAGGTAACAACACATGCATTGAACATCCTTTACTGGAGAGCCATTCTCATGACCACTGGGAGATGCCATGTTGGTGTGTATGGAGGTAACAGGGCTAGCTCATATATAGGAGAGAGCTTGAGGAAGCCCCCAAGGATGCTGTCAGTGTAATATGAAGCTGAAGATAGACACAAAAAGCTGGAGTAACTCAGCGGGTCAGGCAGCATCTTTAGGGAAAAGGAATAGGATCGAGCCCTTTCTTCAGACCTCAGTTGTGTGCCAAAGAGATGAGCTCTGACCATGAAGCCCCAGGGAATGTGGTCTCCACATATGCTAACACTCTCCAAAATGACTGATTCCATTGTTCATATGGGTACATATGAAAATTAAACACGCTTGACTCTCACATTGTCTCTTGCCTCTTACATTTCCCTTTTAATAACACAACCTATTTCCTATTTCAGGCTGTGCACATTTCTGAACATGCTCTGTATCTTGCATGTACTGTAACAATAAAAAAGGCACCGGTTGTTTACATGATGCCCAGCAGTGAGTCTGTAAAATTGATCACAAAGGGAGTTGGAATTTACGAGGCAGAATCTAATTTAATAGAGAAATAGGCAGAGTGGCTCAATTCCCCATGGCTATTGCTACACAGAGAGTTGCAATGTAGAGTTCTTTTTTTGTCTTATTATCCCCAATTATAAAGGGCTACGTAAGCATGCAGGTACAGCAGGCAGTGAAGAAAGTGTTGGCCTTCATAACAAGAGGAGTTCAGTAAAGAAGCAAAGAGATCCTTCTGCAGTTGTACAGGGCCCTAGTGAGACCACACCTGGAGTATTGTGTGCAGTTTTGGTCTCCTAATTTGAGGAAGGACATTCTTGCTATTGAGGGAGTGCAGCGTAGGTTTACAAGGTTAATTCCCGGGATGGCAGGACAAGTCAAATGCTGAGAGAATGGAGCAGCTGGGCTTGTATGCTCTGGAATTTAGGATGAGAGGATATCTTATTGAAACATATACGATTTTAAAGGGTTTGGACATGCTAGAGGCAGGAAACATGTTCCCGATGTTGGGGGAGTCCAGAACCAGGGGCACAGTTTAAGAATAAGGGGTAAGCCATTTAGAATGGAGATGAGGAAATACTTTTTCACACAGAGAGTTGTGAGTCTGTGGAGTTATCTGCCTCAGAGGGCGGTGGAGGCCGGTTCTTTGGATACTTTCAAGAGAAAGCTAGATAGGGCTCTTAAAGGGCCTGTCCCACTTTCACGACCTAATTCACGACCTCTGCCGAGTTTGCCCTTGACTCATACTCGCAGCATGGTCGTCACAAGGTCGTAGGAGGTCGTAGGAGGTCGTATGTAGGTCGTAGCAGGCCGTGATGCTAGTCATAGGTACTCGTGGCATCAAGCAGGTTGGGGCATTTTTTCTAGCATGATGAAAAATGTCCACGAGTTAAAAAGTTCGTGAATTAGTCAAGTCAAGTCAAGTCACTTTTATTTCTATAGCACAATTAAAAAACAACTCTCGTTGGCCAAAGTGCTTTACATTGGTGGAGGTACTAACGTTATATAACATTGGTTCATAGATTAAGTACATACATAAATACATACATATAGCCCTCCTTCAGAGGACATCAAGAAAGGTTTGAGAGTAAAGAATTAGGTCGTGAAAGTGGGACAGGCCCTTTAAGACAGCAGAGTCAGGGGATATGGGGAGAATACAGGAACGGGGTACTGATTGGGGTTGATCAGCCATGATCACATTGAATGGCGGTGCTGGCTCGAAGAGCCAAATGGCCTACTCCTGCACCTATTGTCTATTGTTTATTTTGCATTACTAGTTTTATACTTACAACAAAAACTGGGCAGCAGATTTTGGCTATCATCATTTTCCTCTCACAACGTGTTAAGTTCTTAATTACGCTCCAGGTTTTAGATAAGCCTCTCACCAATGCAACATTACCAAGATTAGAGTCAGTCTTTTGCAGTCCTGTGTTAATTATTCTAACTGCTTTAAAGTTACACACGGTGCAATTCAACACACCGTGATGTATCAATCCAAATCACATTTGCTTACTTCTGTGTTCACTCTTACCGAGAAAAAAACCCCATCCTGTCCTCACAGCTTGCCCTAAGCAATTAACTGTAATCAACATTCAGCGCACTCTGGTCACACTGGAGATCAAGTTCGGTTTATTCCTACTGATCTGAAGTAAACCTGATTTTCTGCTGCACTTACATTGCATCTTCTTCCTGTGGGTGGCCAGGCACCATGTTGCACAGTCAGACATAGAATGTAAACCATTTACATAGGGCTTATTAGGATCAGCCTGATTTGCAAGCTGTCTGATTAGATGGACGGCATTTTCAACACACGTTGAGAGTGGAGTAAACATATTTGCACCACTTATGTAGCGCGCTGCCAATGTGGTACAAAAATCCAATTAACAGAGGGTGTATAAATGAGCTAATATGCATGGCCTTGAGAATTCATCAGTGTGGGCAGATAGTGATGCTCGTAAGCACTGCAATTGTCATTAGTGAATACACATTTGGTTGATTTATGGCTTTTCTTCAGATCAATTAACACTTAACCAACTTAAAAACTGGAAATAGCAATATGCAATATTGTAGACAAAAGGAGTTGGATATGCTGATTTACAAAAAAAATTCAGAAAGTAACTCAATGAGTCAGGCAGCATCTCTGGGGAACATTTCAGAATATATATAAATTAAATTTTTGACTAGACTTTGGAGATATAGCGTGGAAACAGGCCCTTCGGCCCAAGGAGCCCATGCAGATCAGTGATCACCTCGTACACTTGTTCTATCCTACACACTTCGGACATTTTACAATTTGCAGACACCAATTAACCTATAAACCTATACGTCATTGGAGTGTGGGAGGAAATTGGAGCACCTGGAGCAAACCCACACGATTACTTAAACCAGGGAACATAATTCAATGTAAGCCTAAATTATAATTAAGAATGATAGTCTCTCATGAGACAGAATCTCCAGCATTAAGAACGATGAGTACAAGATGGATGATTAGCCACTGCCCGCTAAACAGAACCAAGGGCCATTAACAGTAAATTCTATTTTCTCTGTAACAGGAGCCAATTTCGATTACCTTAACTGTAGTTTAGTTTAAAAATACAACATAGAAACAGGCCCTTAAGTTCACCAAGTTCACACCGACCATCGATCGCTTGTCTACACCAATTCTATTTTATCCAACTTTCTCATCCACTCCCTATACGTTAGGGGCCATTTAGAGAGGCCGATTAACCCACAAACCTGGATTTTTAATGCTCAATGTGAGGGAACTTTGGAACAAAGTGGCTGAGTTTCACTCGGCACAAGGAGATGCGCTCAGATGTGGGTCTGATCCTGGAAACATGGCATCCACCCTGGGGAGCATCTGCTCAGGTTTCCAGCATGACACAATGAGCCAGAATCAGTTGTCCAACCTGGTGTAAAAATTCAATGTTCAATTGTACAGCTTAAAAAAAGCATAATTACTGGATTGCACACACAAGGAACCTCAGATTTGGATACTTGCTTGAGAACACAACGTACTAGAGTCACAGTGGGTCTGGCAGCATATCTAAAGGACTTGGATAGACGATGTTTCAGTCCGGACCCTTCTTCAGGCATAATTGAAGTTTCAGATTGCAGAAATCGTCTCCTTCAAATATATAGTGCATGGGTGAGTTTCTTGGGAGTCAGTGGACAGCATTCAATGTCCACAACAAATGCATTAACCTGAATAACTTCCCCGTCTCAGATGGCAATGTAGTGTGAGTGTGTCACTGTGGACGATACCTCGGCCACAATGACATATGCCTCATTTTGGGATCCATTGTTGTTATCTTGACTAGGTTTTACTCTTAATGACGTAAGCTTGTCAGCTTTGTCCAAAAGGCTCATACGACTAAGAGAAATAAATGCTCTCCATTGCAAACATCACATTTTAACTACAGGTTATGAGAGGTTGATTTCATCTTGCTCAGCCAATGTTTCATCAGTTTTTAAATTTACTCATGGTCTGTCACAATTATATTCTAAACACACTTTGCAGCATCTATAGAACTAGAAATTAAATAGGTGCTTAGGAACAGGTGACAAAGTACCATTGAACTATTGAACCATTGTATACAAGTAATTATTTTTGCAACAATAACTGCAACTAGCTATTTATCCTATATTCTATCTACTTCTGTACCTCACCCTCTCTTTCAGAATGTGTTTGTAAATTTTTCAGGTACTCCTGAATTTTATTTCATCAGAATGAAATAAAACTGGAACGAAATGCCAGAGGAGGTTGTCATCTTTGAAAGACATTTGAACAGATACATGGTTAGGATAGAGGAAGAATGGACACACGCAGGCAAATGGGATTGGTATAGATAGGCATCATGGTCGGCATGGACGAGTAGGGCTGAAGGGCCTGTTTCTGCGCTGTATGATTCTCCAACCATTTGGTTACAGAGTGTTGGATCAACTCCAAGGGTTAGTCAGCATCTCAAGAGGGCACGGGTAGATGACATTTCAGGTTGAGACCCAAATTGCAGATAACCTTACCCTTGATTAGTAAGGGCTTTAGGGGTTATGGGGAGAAGGCAGGAGAATGGGTTCGAGAGGAAAAGATAGATCAGCCATGACTGAATTGCAGAGTAGACTTGATGAGTTGAATGGCCTAATACTGCTCCTACTAACTTATGAACCTGGAAGGGGAGGTTTACAGACATCCTGTAGAGTGTGCTGTTGTCCAGGCCACGATTCCATTATTTCAGTTCACCCTACATGTTTCTCAGTTGCATTTTGACACAACATAACCATCATCAGATCAATAGTCCAGAATCAGATTTCCTTGCTGGTGCATAGTAACTGCCAATACTCACAACCGTGGTAATAATTTACTGACATGGTTTTTATCCAAAATCACACAGAAGTACGTAAAATTTACATCCTTGAAATGGACATTTGCCTTAATTGGCCTGTGATTTAAGACCACATAAGTCTTAATCTTAATAATGAATCTATCCAACAAAGCAGAGGACAGGCCTTTTCTCCCAATGTCTCCCTCAAACCATCAGTCACCCATTGACATGGCACTTATTTTAATCTCTGCACATTCCTATCAACTCATTCCTGAATCTATCAGACACTGGCAATTTACAGTGGTCAATTAAGCAACAAGCCCACAAACTTTGGATGTGGGAGGAAGTTAGAACTCCCAGAGGACAACTATAATATCATAGGGAGAAGAGCAACCCCACCAGAGGTAAGGATTGATCCTGGGTAGTGGGAGCTCGACTCTACCAATACCACTGTGCCATCCTTTTTCCACACTGAAGACAACTGAATACAAAATCATTGCTGCTTACTCAGCTTCCTCTCGGAAATATATATATTTTAATGTCAACCAGTTTTGTGGTAATGAATTCCACATTTTAATCATTCGCTGGATTACAAATGTTTCTTCCAACTTCCCATTTGTTTTTATTGGCAATTAACTTTTATGATGCTTTCCAGTTGGAACCATGTCTTTATTTTCAATAAGATATTCAACTATATCCTGGTCCTTGAGTCACCTACTCTGGGCAAGAGACTGCGCATCTACCCGATCTATTCCTCCCATGATGTTAAACACCACTATAAGATCACCCCTCATCCTCCTGCACTCCAAGTAATAGAGTCCCAGCCTACTCAACCGCTCCCTATAGCTCACACGTTCTAGTCCTGACACCATCCTCGTAAATCATCTCTGTACCCTTTCCAGATTGACAATATCTTTCCTATAATATAGTGCCCAGAACTGAACACAATACTCTTAATGTGGCCTCACCAACGTCTTATACAACTGCAACGTGACCTTCCAACTTCTATACTCAATACTCTGACTGATGAAGGCCAATGTGCAAACGCCTTTTTGACCACCCGATCTACCTGCGACTCCACCTTCAGGGAGCTATGCACCTGTACCCCTAGATCACTCTGCTCTACAACACTACCCAGAGCCCTACCATCCACAGACCATGTTAGACTTCCCAAAATGCAACACCTCGCATTGTTCTGCATTAAATTTCATCAACCATACCTCAGCCCACTTGGCCAATTGATCAAGATCCTGCTGCAATTTTTCACAGCCAACTTCACTATCTGCAAAACCACCCACTTTTGTATCATCTGCAAATTGTAATGCCGTAACATTGTAAACCAATATTCTGCACTTGAGTATTTTTCTCTTTGCTGTATCTGTTGTACTTGTGTATGACATGATTATATTCACATAGAGTATGATTTGATGCTACTGGGTAGCATTCAAACAAAGGATTTTCACTGTAATTCGATATACATGACAATAATAAACCTATACAATACGATATATTTGAAAAGTGCAGTTTAGTTTCATACTATGATACAGAACAATTAATTTGTGGAATGAATTTTGGAGGCAGGTTATAACACAATAGTGAGTCTATAAATAATGTGCTGGTAGAGGAGATTAGTTCAGCTTGATATTATGTTCAAAAGGGAACTGCAGATGCTGGAATATCGAAGGTACACAAAATTGCTGGGGAAACTCAGCGGGTGCAGCAGCATCTATGGAGCGAAGGAAATAGGCGACGTTTCGGGCCGAAACCCTTCTTCAGACTCAGGCGACGTTTCGGGCCGAAACCCTTCTTCAGACGTTTCGGGCCGAAACCCTTCTTCAGCTTGATATTATGTTTGGCATGGACTTTGTGGGCCAAAGGGCCTATTCCTGTGCTGTATTGTTCCATGTTCTATAAAGCATATTTACTATCACCCAATGAGAATGAATGTCTGAACCTGTATGTACGAGAGGCCATATTTTGAAATATTTAACTGGAGAAAATTATTGAGCACCAAAAAGCGTAAAACCATTGAGCTCACGGTAGTTTTAGGAATGGGACATTTATGGCAAATTTCAAGGTTGATCTACTTTTGCGTCATAATTCACACTTCCATTCCAAATGTTATTTCAGCATGAAAACCCCTCAATTTCAGGCTCTTAAATGAAAACAAAAACAAAGTCAAATAAATTCCGAGATTATTATTACATTTAAGAAAGAGTGTGTGGGTGTAGGAATTACATGTAAATCCTTAAGGTACATTGATGCCAAATGTTCATGATGCTTTGTTTAGTGTTTGCTTAATTCCTCCAACACCCCTGTAGAGCCATGAGGGCCATAATTATAACATCAAAATTCAGATAATGGCCATAGAAATGTTATCAAATTAATCATAATTAATGTAAAACATAAAACACAGCACAGTGGAGCACAGAAACAGGTCTTTTGCCGACAATGTCTGTGATGAAAATAATGCCAAGATAAACTAATGCCTGCCTGCAAATGATCTGTATCAATCCATTTAATGCATATACATGTACCTCTCTAAAAGCCTCTTAAATGTCATTATCTTATCTACTTCCAACATCACCCCTGGCAGAGTGTTCCTGCAGCAAACATTTTCTGTGTAAAAGCGAGGGTGTTGGGTGTCTCTCCTTTAGACTTTGCCCCTCTCACCATTAAACTATGCCCTCTAGTCTGTGACATTTCCATCCAGGGAAAAGGATTCTCACTGTCTACCCTATCTATACCTCTCATAACTTTATATACTTCTATCAGGTCTCTCTTCAACCTCTCATGTTGCAGAGAAACCAATCCTAGTTTGTAGAACTTCTCCTTGTATCAAAACCCCAAAATCCAAACAGCATTCCAATAAACCTCTTCTGCACCATCTCCAAAGCCTCCCCATTCTTCCTGTAATGGGGCAACTAGAACTGCATGTAAAACTCCAAATGTGGCCTAACCAAAGTTTTATAGAGCTGCCTCATGACTTCCTGGCTCTTATATCTGTTTCTCTCTATTAATTCTAGCCAATATCAAAGAGGCAATTTCCATGCACATTCTCTTATTTTCCTAATGCTCATGCATGATATTTTGCCAGAACCTGTGTATCCAGCACCCTGGATAAGTTTTGGTTCTATATTTATTGTCAAATAAAATTGGCAAATACATATGATAATAATTTTGAAAGCAACACCAAAAATGGATGTCAAATATCTCTGCCATTATGGCTTGATTATATTCATGTATAGTATTAACCTATTTAATTAGAAAGCATGCAAAAAATATATATTCACTGTATCTTGGTACATGTAACTATAATAAGCCAAAACCAACACACAATACCTGTTAAGAATCAAAAGACCTCTATCCAGAAAGCTACAAAATACTCCAAAATTGCTTTAATTGGAAATTTCTCTGACAGCTTGGTTTGTCCATCCAAGGAATCCTAAATGACTCTGTGAGCTATTTATTTCAATGAGACTACATTGAATGCTATTCTACAACCAATTACTAGCAATATGTTAGGGTGGTTTAGGTTCTTTCTTTTCATATCTTATCATGTACTTATATTCTGTATTTCACCTCCTCTTTTTCTCTTCCTTAGTCAGAATGGATTATTATGTGGGAGGGTTTGCAGGAAATAGTTTGTGTCCTAATGTGTCAACACTGGGGATTTCTTTACAATATCTAACAAGCCAATCTCCCTCATTTGTTGCAACTGATTCAAAACATTGTACATGGTAGTAAATTAGTGCTAAAAATAAAGTTTAAGGAGAGTACAAATTCAACGTCTTTGTTTGACTCATGTACATTTTGTGTAACAGATTAATTGGCAAAAAGTATAGTAACTGCTGCTTCTGATATAAATATTTATTTTATTAAAAAATAAATTGCCGTGTGTCCAATAATTTACTCAAACATGTCAACTATTAAACAAATTATGCAATATTACGGTAAATTAGCTGTGGAAGGTTTGCAGTCATGGTTATCCACTGATCCATTTTGTTAAGCCTTCTGGAGCTGAGACTCTATAACCACTGTCAATACAGACCAAAGATAGGAGACAGGAGACACTGTCAAGACAGACCAATAGGAGGAGCCATCTTGGTGAACGGCTGCTAGCCAGCAGCCGTCCGTCTTAAATTCGTTTTTTTTAATAGTTTTTAGTGAGTCCTGTTTTTTTGTTTGTAGGGGATATGGTCTTTTAATGTGGGGGGGTAGGTGTTACTTTATTTATAGGTCCCTACCTGGTCGGTGTGGCAGACTTTTTTCCGGGCTGCCCGTCGACCCGTCCTCGTGGCCTACCAGCGGGCTTGGAGCGCCGTTTCTTGGCGGGAACCACCCAGCACCTCGGCCTGGGTGGCGGCACAGCATTGGAGCGCTGGAGCGGAGCGGAGCGGAGCGGGCGATGCCTTGCCTGGGTCGCCGCGCTGGAGCTCTGGCGAGCTGGACCGCCGTGAGCAACATCTCCGGGCTGCGGGTTTGCGGAGCGGAGAGGCGGCGTGCGGAGAGACGGCGTGCGTAGAGGCGGCAAGGCGGCAGTGCGGAGAGCGGGCGCTGACTTTATCATCGGGAGCCTGGGAGATCCAAACCGGCGCGGCCTTGTCGGCTTCGGCAGCCGCGGGCTCCAACCAAGAAGCGGCCGCTCCAGGTGGCCCAGCCGCCGAAAGGACTCTCCCGACGCCGGGGCAAGACCACCCGGTGAGAACGGCCAGGGACATCGGGCCTCCGTACAGGCAATTGCGGTGGCCTCATAGGCCTGACTTTGGGGTGAACATGGGGTGGGGACTGGACATTGTGCCTTCCTCCACAGTGCTATCCACTGTGGGGGGATGATTTTTTTGTCAAATTGTAGTCCTGTAGGTCTGTGTCCAAGATGGCTGCCGTGAAGGGAGAGTGGACGCTGGCGCGCTTTGGCTGCCGCTGCTCTCTCTTCACATTGTGTTTTTGATTTTCTGTTTTTGGATTGAATTCTGTTTTTAATTTGTGTCACTGTGATGTCTTTAATTACTTGTTTTATTCCGATTATATGTTTTTATTCCGATTACTATGTAAGGTGTCCTTGAGATGTATGAAAGGCGCCCATTAAATAAAATTTATTATTATTATTATTATTAGACACAAAATGCTGGAGTAACTCAGTGGGTCAGACAGCTCTCTGAAGAAAAAGGATAGATGATGTTTCGGGTCAAGACTCTTCTTCAGTCTGAAGACTTTTCTCCCGGGATACTGCTGAGTTACTCCAGCATTTTGTGTCTATCTTCTGTGTAAACCAGTATCTGCAGTTCCTTCCAACGGTTTGGAATACATTGGATTTCGGTCTTCCCTATCAGTTTCTGAAGGGAGGACTATGTTCAGTATGGAGCATTCATTTACCTGAAATATTATATTCTTCAAAGGGAAAAACAAAGGTTAGCAGGGGGAAAAGATCCTCAGTCCTAGAGAACCTTCATCACTGACTTGATAGAAGATGATGAATCAGTATGCTGAGTGTATATAGAACATAGAACAATGCAGTATAGGAACAGACCCACATTGTCTAAACTATTCTCATCTGCCTGTACGTGATCCATATACCTCCAACGGCGCATATCCATGTGCCATTCAAAAGCCTCTTAAATGCCACCATCGTATCTATCTCCACCACCACCCCTGGCAGCAGGTTCAAGGCACCTACCACCGCATATAAAAAAACTTGTCCCGTACATCTCCTTTAAACTTTCCTTCTCCACTGTACTTCGACTTTTTCTCACTGAGAAAAAGGTTTTGACTGTCCACCCCCATCCATACCTCTCCTTGCTTTATATTCTTCTATCTGGGCTCATCTCAACCTCTGGTGCTCCAGAAAAAAGCAAAGCAAGTTTGTCCAACCCATCCTGGTAGCCAATATCACCTAATCCACGCAGCATTGAAAATTACAGGAGAGAAACTGGTTTGCAGAAGACCATAGACCCACCCCTATCGCCTGAATGTTCTCGATTTCTCCATTGATCAATAAGATTGTCCTGCCAGATGGCCCCCAAATAGCAGGCACCAAAGATAATTCCACCGTGCAAGATTCATGCTGTTCAAACTTCAGCACTCACTTTAGGAAAGAGATGAGGAGGAATTTCTTTAGTTAGTGGTGAATCTGTGGAATTCATAGAAACATAGAACATAGAAACATAGAAAAATAGGTGCAGGAGTAGGCCATTCGGCCTTCACCGCTATTCAATATGATTATGGCTGATCATCTAAAATCAGTACCCTGTTCTTGATTTTTCACCATATTCCTTGATTCCTTTGGCACTAAGAGCTAAATCTAACTCTCTCTTGAAAACATCCAGCGAATTGGCCTCCACTGCCTTCTGTGGCAGAGAATTCCACAGATTCATATATCTTTCTGGGTGAAGATGTTTTTCCTCATCTCAGTCCTAAATGGCCTACACCTTATTCTTAAACTGTGACCCCCCTAGTTCTGGACTACCCCAACATCGGGAAAACACTTCCTGCATCTAACCTGTCCAATTCTTTAAGAATTTTATATGTTTCTGTAAGATACCCTCTCATCCTTCTAAACTCCAGTGAATACAAGCCCAGTCGACCCATTCTTTCATCATATGTCAGTCCCGCAATCCCGGGAATTAACCTGGTGAACCTACGCTGCACTCCCTCAATAGCAATAATTCCGTCCTCAAAATAGGAGACCAAAATTGCCCACAATACTCCAGGTGCGGTCTCACCAGGGACCTGTACAACTGCAGTAGGACCTCCTTGCTCCTAAACTCAAATCCTCTCGCAATGAATGCCAACATGCCATTAGCCTTCTTCACAGCCTGCTGTACCTGCATGCTTACTTTCAGTGACTAATGTACAAGCACACCCAGATCTCATTGCACCTCCCCTTTTGCTAATCTGACACCATTCCGAAGAAGGGTTTCGGCCCGAAACGTCGCCTATTTCCTTCGCTCCATAGATGCTGCTGCACCCGCTGAGTTTCTCCAGCATTTTTGTGTACCATTCCGATAATAATCTGCCTTTCTGTTCTTTGCACCAAAGTGGACAACCTCACATTTATCCACATTATACTGCATTTTCCATTTACATTTGCACATTATACTGCATTTGCCATGCATCTGCCCACTCACGCGAGGTATCCAGGTCACCCTGCAGCCTCATGGCATTCTCATAGCAGCTCACACTGCAACCCAGCTTTGTGTAATTCGCAAACTTGGAGATGTCACATTTAATTCCCTTGTCTATATCGTTAATATATATTGTAAATAACTGGAGACCCAGCACTGAGCCTTGTGGCACCCCACTAGTCACTGTCTGCTATTCTGAAAAGGATCCATTAATTCCTACTCTTTGCTTCGTGTCTGCCAACCAGTTCTCTATCCATGTCAATACCCTACCCCTAATACCATGTGCTCTAATTTTGCACACTAATTTCTTGCGTGGGACCTTGTAAAATGCTTTTTGAAATCCAGATACACCAAGTCCACTGGCTCTCCCTTATCCATTCCACTTGTTACATCTTCAAAAAATTCCAGAAGATTAGTCAAGCATGATTTCCCCTTCATAAATCCATGCTGAATTTGACCAATCCTGTCACTGCTTTCCAAATGCGCTGCTATAATATCTTTAACAATCGACTCAAGCATCTTCCCCACTACAGATGTAAGGCTAACTGGTCAATAATTCCCTGTTTTCTCTCTCCTTCCTTTCTTTAAAAAATGGGGTTACATTAGCTACCCTCCAGTCCACATGGATCATTGCCACAGATGGCTGAGGTGGCCAATTCATTGTGTATTTATAAAGTTGAAATTGACATATTCTTGATTAGTAAGGGTGTCAAAGGTTATGGGGAGAAGGCAGGAGAATGGGGTTGAGAGGGGAAGATAGATCAGCCTTGATTAAATGGTGGATGGGCTGAATGGCCTAATTCTGCTCTTGTGACTTATGAAGTTATGAAGTGACGATTGTTCAAGGACTTACTTCTCAACATTTTTGCTGCAGGATAGAGTGCCTCCAATAACGTGTTAAATCCTCGTACAACCAAGATGAGAAAAACAAATCCTCACCAGCAAATGCTATTTCTGTCCTTCTTGTACCTCAATGCATTTGAAAAGTAATCTGCTTCTTATCACCAATTTTCTCATTCTTTCTCCTGGAGATTTTGACTCCTCACGGTGTGATATGTGCCAGTCAGTCCTGTACATACTTCAGAGGTCACGAATCTATTTGTGACCTTTGACATGGACCATCTCAACATAAAGCGAAGGCACAATGAAGCCAGCACCCGCAATCCTTTCCCACCCAGAGAGGTTGTTGAATCCGACCTGTAGCCAGATTGCTTCATTGATTCTCCTATCTCCAGAATGCAATTAAGCCTGGGCGATAAGGGGAGAAACTAAATTTCACTTTTTCTCTATGTTTTAGGCGCTTGAGTAATTTATGTGAGTGCCAGGAGTTGGAAAGCTGTGTTGGAATTAAGCTGCACGGAAGTTCTAATGGTATTTTTGGAGAGGACTGGGACAGGCTTTGGATTTGATTGGAATCTGCGCTGACATTTAAAACTAAGTTCTGCAGATGTTCCATTTGTGGTGTTCGATTCACTTGGGTTTAAAAACTCACCCTGGGATAAATTTAGAAACTCTACACACAGCCGAGTTTATAATAACGTCTGGCAAGCAAACTACCGACATTTTCTGAACCAAATCAACCTCTTCCGTCCGAATGAATTTGGAGTTGAAGCAGCACGATTTACCTCGGAAGATTAATGCATGGCCACTTCAATCAAGGGTAGTAAGTGGCCGATTAATGTATTAATAAAAGCGTCAATGGCTGCTGGTGATTGCAATACCTTTATCACCACCTAATGTAGAAAGCTGTGCTTAATTCTTCTTCACTGAAGATGGTGCTCTAGGCATGGTACAGAGGAAGCTGATCAGTTTGGATTTGCAGTACCATGGAATCATAGAATTTTATAGCACAGATTTAGGTTTATTACTGCCATGTGTAAAAAAGTACAGTGAAAAGCTTTGTTTTGCATGTTATCCAAACAGATCAGATATGCCATACATAAATATAATCAAGGCAAACTCAAGTACAATAGATGGAGGTAGAATGGATATGTAGAAGGGTAGAATGATTATATCTAATGATAATGGATCTTTCTCATGGAAGAACATGCAAAAAGTAGCCATTTGCACCATTTTGTGTCAGAGCCTGGCCACTCGGCCCATCAAGTTTAAAACTAGATTTTGGAAATCACTGTTCGTCTAGTTTACTACAAGCCCCCCAAATATTCTCCTATTGTTTTTTTGAATCTGATCCAACACAAAAGCATTCATAAACAATAAAAACAACTTAAATGCCACACGGTGGCATCATTGAGCTAGTTTTAGGCTCTCCATGAGTAATAAGGAAGGATGAACATTTTAGGACCAGTTTAAGATTCATTGGGAGATAGTGATCAACCTATGATAAAATTCCACATACAGTTAGTGGTTAAACATCACAGGTCAGAAACTGCTGTCCTCAACTTAAATGAAGGCAATAAAAAAGTTATGGAGGTGGAGGTATCTAACATGGACTGAGAAAATAACCCAAGAGAGGGGTCAGTAGATGTACAGAAGAAAATATTCAAACACCTTGTCCACAACACTCATGGAGTCATAGAGCCATACAGAAAATAAACTGGCTCTGCAGCTCAACTCAGCCATGCTGACTAAGCTATTTCCATTTGCTTACATTTGGCCAATATCCCTCTAACCAATTTGCCTGTCCAATGGTCTTTTAAATGCTGTTTCATTTGTACCTGCTTCAACTACCTCCTCGGGCAGCTCATTCCTGATACCTAACAGCTTAGAAAGAAGGATTCCACGAGAAAAGCCACAATCTAAGATCAATAAAGGGAATCAAGGATAACATTAAATGGAAAAGTAGGGCATACAATGTAGCAAGGTCTAGAGGTTCTCCAGAGATCTGTGAAGATTTTTAGGATTTAGGAGCCAAGGACAAAAAATGTTGAGAAGAAAGGAGAAAATGTATTTTGAATTAGACTGCTTGGGTCCCTGGATGGAGGTAAGGGAGGCGGGCGGCATAGGGACAGGCGTTACTTCTCCTGCAGTTGCAGTGGAACATACGTAGGGAGGGGGTGGTTTGGGCGGGAAGAGATGAGTGGACCAAGGAGATGCGGAGGGGACGGTGTCTGTGGAAGAGGGAAAGGGATGGAGATGGGAAGTTGGCTAGTGGTGGGATTACGTTGGTGGTGATGGAAATGTAGGAGGATGGTGAGTTGTATGCGGAGTCTGGTGGGATGAAAGGTGAAGACCAGGGGAGTTGGGGGATGCTGCCAGTGAACATTTGGAACAAGAACTGTTCGATGTAACCAACAAAAAAGCAGGCATAGCTGGGACCCATGCAAGTACCCATGGCAACACCTGGGGAAAGTGAGTAAATCAAAGGAGACTCCAAATATTTTTGTTAAATCAATGCTCTTGCATTGTCCACAGACTTCAACTCCAACATGCAGTCTAAACTACACATCAGCTTTCAAGAAGGAGATGCAATAAAAGCTGCAGATTCTGGAATATTGACCAAAACAAAATGCTGAATCAACTCAGTGGAAAAGGCAGCATCCATGGAGGGAATGGATAATCGATACTTTGGGTCAGGATCCTTGTTTTTTTAATCTGCTTTCAAGGTTGGATTAGTCGGATTTATAGATTAATTCGCCTCTGTAAATTGCCCTAAATCTGTAGGGATTGGATGAGAAAATGGGATAACATAGAACTTGTGTGAAGGGGTGCTCAATGGTGGGGTTGGGCACGAAGGACCTGTTTCCAAGCTATATATCTGCACTTGGTATTCTTTCAGTGACAGAGGATGGATAATGTGTTTGTTTGGAAAATCAGGTGTTGGGCATATGAACGACATCCTCCTGAGCAAATTAAATGGGAACAGTGCTGCAGAGCTGGACATGTTAGTCCAGTGTCTATTGTTAACATTGATTTAATTAACCTGCCAGTGCACTTGGAGGATTTTGCAGATGCAGTGATACAAAAAAAATCAAATAACAGCACTGTGGGAATTGAACAGATATTTCATATGCCATTTCTCCATTTCTTTACTATGTAAAGTAATGCTCTATCTTCATTACACCTTCAAATCCGGCACTTTGTGACATGACATTGCGTTTCACTGTGACATGTCTTTCCTGAGTATTGAAGACTGCTGCCACTCTTGTCCTTACTGCTTCTTGTAATTCTGCCGGATTTATTTCTCAGTAGAGGCTGAAAGCTTCTATCCTGAGCTGAAGCTGTTGCCATTCCATCTTCTACTTCTTAGGACTCCTTGTAGCAATTATGTTGAGATCAATGGGAGCGGCCATTTTTAGAAATGGAGGACTGGCCAAATTTTGTGCCTTCCACCACAGTGATGAATGCTGTGGTGGATGTTTGTGTTAAATTTTTATTGTGTTTTTGTGTGTTCTTTTTCATTGTACCGCTGCTGACAAATTCATTTCACTTGCACTTTATGTGCAAGTGACGAATAAAACTGATTGATTGATTGATTGAATTGCCATACCTGAGGTTAAGTGCTGTGATTGAGGGTAAATGCTAAGGCTTGGGCTTGAGAGGCTTCTACGAGCAGGTCAAGCAGAGGATGGATGAGATTAGGTAAGGGGTTTTCAACTTTCCTCGTTGCTCTTGGTGCTTTTGGCTTGGAAGTTAGGGCAGTCATATGCCCAACCCCCTAGAATGTGAGAGATCATGGAATTCAAGAACACTGATCAGGTATATCCAAGGAAACTTTTAAGACTTTAGAGATACATGGTGGAAACAGGCCTTTTGGCCCACCGACCAGCGATCTCCGTACTAGCACCAATCTACAAACTGGGGATAGTTTTACAATTTTACAGAAACCAATTAACCTACAAACGAGCACGTCTTTGGAGTGTGGGAGGAAACCGGTGCATCCGGAGAAAACCCACGTGGTGACAGGGAGAATGTACACACTCCGTACAGGCAGTGTCAGGAGTCACAATTACACCTGGGTCTCTGGAGCTGTAAGGCAGCAGCTCTACCACTGCAATTTGTTGTTGGAATTCTTTAAACTTAAAGTAAAACCATAATTTCTGTCCCTACACTTTGATTGATTCTATGCGGTATCACACTGTAGCCAAGAGCACAGGATACAGCAAAGTCTATGGGAGCTGCAGTCCTGGAAACCTGCATTCTAGACCTGGCTGCACCTCATTCCAATCCATACCACTTTATTGATTGAAAGATACAGCGGGGAAATAGGCCCTTCAGCCCACTGAGTCCAAGCTGATCATTGATCAGCTGTTCACACTAGTTATACATTATCCCACTTTCGCATCCACTCCCTGCACATGAAGGACAATTTACTGAGGCCAAACCAACCTACAAACCCGTGTCTTTGGAATGAGTACCTGAAGCAAACTTACGCAGTCACGGAAGGAACATGAAAACTGTACAGACAGCACCCAAAGTCAGGATCGAATCCGAGCCTCTGGCGCTGTGAGCAGCAGCTTTACCAGCTGTGCCACTGTGGCATCCTACAACACTAATGGCACTGGCACTGATTGCAATGTTAGTCCGTAGGCGTTCAAGAGATTTAGGTAGCCAATTAGTTAATATATCCGATTAAAACGGACATGTTTCCTCGTTTGCACAATTACACTTGTTGAATCACAGAGTCAGAGTCATACAGCACGGAGACTGGCTTTTTGGCCCAACTTATCCGTGCCGACCAAAATGCCCCATCTGCGCTAATCTGACCTGCCGGAAATTGGCCCGTATCCCTCTAAATCTCTCCTGTCCATGCACTTAGGAATTGTTTCTTTCTCAGAGAGTTGTGAGTGTGGAATTCTCTGCCTCAGAGGGCAGTGGAAGCCGGTTCTCTGGATACTTTCAAGAGAGAGCTAGACAGAGCTCTTAAAGATTGCGGAGTCAGGAAATATGGGGATTTGGTCACATCCCACCACTGAGACAGTCATCAGGAAATCAATTTCACTTCTTTTTTTTTTGTCATTCTTTTCTTCCAAACCTTTTTTTTACGATGAATTTGCCACAGGGAGCTCTGGCACATGAAAAAAGATTGCGCAGAAAATATACTGTGACGTGGATCAATCTTACATGCTCGCAATATTCACAAAATGGAAACCTCATTAGGCTTTAGAATGAAATCTCTGCATCAAACATTTCACTCCAGAGTATTTGCAACTGAACATGCAGGTATGTTTTTTTGACAAATGCACCACTTTGATTAATGATGAGGTGCAACAGAAATCCCCAAACTGCTTGCAGATGCTGTGTTTTTATTAAAGGCAAATTCTTTGCTCCATTGTTTTGCACGGAGTTAAATATTCATTGACATTCAAAATATTACTTCACACAATAAATAAGGAAGGAGCTTGGGTCTATGAAAATCTTAATATTTCATTCAAACAATGCCCCTGATATTTGATCTTTTTTACTAGAACTTACAGATGGTGAAAAACAGCTCAAAATGATTGCAGTGACATGCAGGGAAAACTTTGGTACAAGTGCTGCTGCATATACAGTAATAAACTACAATTTCCACATGGGGTTTGCCCAAAATGTGTTCTTCTGAAGTCACTTGAGAAGTAATGCAATCCTAGGATGGCATGGTGGCACAGCTAGTAGAGCTACTGCTTCACAGCAACAGAAACCCGGATTCAATCCTGAGCTCGGGTGCTGTCTGTACGCAGTTTGTACCTTCTCCCTGTGACCACGTTGGTTTCCTCCAGTTTCTCTGGGTTTGTAAGTTAATTAGCCTCTGTGAAATATTACCCCTAATGTGGATAAGAAAGTGGGATAACATTGTGTGATCGATGGTTCGATCGTGTGGATTCGGTGGACCAAAGCACCTGTTTCCATGCGCTATCTTGAAACTAAACGAAAGTATGATGTGATACACATTAGATTAAACAAAATCCCATTCTGTTTCATTTATTTTGATTATGAGTATCCATCCAACACCAACCATGGCAAGGTAGGTCGCGGACAGACCAAAGTAGTACTTCAAACCATTCTGTAAACTAAACTGTGACATGCATTCATTTAGAAACACAAAATGTAATTGCCAGTAAAACTCAACGGGTCAGGCAGTGAGTGATGAAGTCATGGAGTCATACAGGAGGGATACACACCCTTCGGCCCATCTTGTCCATGATGATGCCCCATTTGCCTACCTTTGGCCTATATCTCTCTAAAAATTACCCATCCATGTACCTGTTCAAACCGACTTTTAAATGTTATTATTGTACCTGCCTCAACCACTTCCTCTAGCAGCTTGTTCCATATACCTACCACCCTCTGTCTGAGAAGGTTGTCCCTTGGGTTCCTTTTATATCATTCTCCTCTCACCTTGTGTGAGAGAGTGAGGGAGAAGTTGGTTTGGAGAGTCAGGATAATTTCTCACATCACTGGCATTTTACCAGAACAAAAAAGAAAGTAATCAACTGTGCTTAAGATTCAGTGAGGGAGAAATAGAGGGAACAGATTATTACACATTTTGGTATTTCAGTAGAGAGAAAAGTTGTCTAGGTAAAAAAATCTGGTGCTGCCATTGAGAAAGACAACTAACTAAAGTTTGAAGAAGGATATTGACCGGAAAAGTCACCTAGCTTTCCCTCCACAGATGCTGCCTGACCTGCTGAATTTCCGTGTTTGCTGAAATTCTAGCATTTCTGGAATCTTGAGAAAAACACTGGAACTCATCGTCAGGCAGCATCTGTGAAGAGACTTGACAAATGACATTTCTGGTCAATACCCTTCATCTTTGCATCTCTAAAGAATATTTAGTCATCGTGAGATGCAGGACGCAACAGTTGCTAGAAATCTGAAACAAAACAAGCACACAGGTGAATACCCAGTGGAATAGGCAGCTTGTGTGGAGAAGGAAATCCATACATTACTAGTAGATAACTTTACATCAAAAACAGCCAGTTTGACACAAATAGGACAGTAATTGACCTGAATAATTGAGTCGCCTTCAGTACTGAGGACTGCATTGTGCCCAGATGAAAGATGAAGTCCAGTTCCTTGAGATTACTTTGGGCTACATTTGAATGATGAAGGAGGCTAAAGACAGAGAGATCAGAGAGTGAGTGGGATGGTAAATTAAATTGACAGGCAATTGAAAGCAGAGTGTTGGCGTTGTGAACTGAATAGCAATGCAATCTACTACGGATTAGATTAGTGAAAGAGGACAACTAAGTCCAGAAAATCAATTATATGTACTACATATCACAGATAAATAATATTGTTCCGAACAATAAATTCAAAAGGAATACATACTAGCAACCTAAAAATTCTAGAGTAACTCAGCAGCATACGCATATGTGGAAGAAATTAATAGGTGACGTTTTGGGTCGGGACACTTTTCAGACCTAAATCTGATGTCCAGGTCTGAAACATTGTCTGTCCATTTTCCTCCACAGATGCTCCCTGACCCACTGAGTTCCTCCAGCACTTTGAGTCTTGCTCTAGTCTCAGCTATCTGCTGCTCCTTGTGTGCCATATTGCAACCTGATTTTAGTCATGACAATCAAAATCTTCAAAAAGGTAAATAAAAATATATAAGTTAAATCTGGTAAAGATAAAGTTTCCAAGGAGACATTCTTGCCTTTGGTTTGTGCATTATTAATCAGTTGGTGTGCTTTGTGCATTATTAATCAGTGCTGAAGTTCATGTTCAAGTGCGTTCAACCCCATCCAACCCCTGATTCTGAAAGACAAGCTTAAGAAGATGGGGGTGGACTCCACCTTTATCTCCTGGATATACAACTACCTGACGGGTCGACCACAGTTTGTTAAGCTGGGGGACTGTGTTTCCGGGACAGTGGTGTGCAATGTTGGAGCTCCACAGGGAACGGTTCTGGCCCCATTCCTCTTCACCCTGTATACTGCAGACTTCAAATGAAAGTCTGACACATACCATGTACAGAAATATTCAGATGACATAGCGATTGTGGCATGTGTAAGGAACGGGCATGAGGAGAAATACAGGGACTTGACCAGTGCCTTCTGTGCCTGGAGTAAAGAGAACTGTCTCATCCTGAATACAACTAAGACTAAAGAGATGGTGGTTAACTTTGGCAGGTCCAAGCTTCCGCTTCAGCCGGTCAACGCTGCAGGGGCTGACATTGAGGTGGTGCAGACATATAAATACCTTGGAGTGCACCTTGATAACAAACTGGACTGGTTGTCAACTCTGACGCCCTCTACAAAAAAAGGCCAGAGCAGACTCTTTTTCCTCAGAGGCTCAAATCCTTCAATGTGCGTAATGACATGCTATACATGTTTTACAATACTGTGGTTGCAAGTGTCATTTTTTACGCTGTTGTCTGCAGGGGCAACAGCATCAGTGCGAAAAACAACAAGAAGCTGGACAAACTGGTAAAAGGGGCTAGCTCAGTGCTGGAGGGGAGAGTGGACTCTGGGATGGATGTGCCTGAGAGGCGAATGAGGCGCATGGTGCAGGTCATCCTGGAAAACCCCGGGCACCCCCTCCATGTAATTCTGGAGAGTCAAAAGCGCACTCGGAACAACAACCGGCTCCTCACCCTGCGCTGTAGAACGGAACGGTTCAGGAGATCCTTCACCTCTGCAGCCATTAGATTTTATAATACGCTAGGCTGTAGGGGGATGCGCTTTTGCATTTTTAAATTGTTAATTATTGGTCTTTTTAAGTATTTATTGCTCTCAGGTATTGTCCACATTGTATTTTATGTATTTTCTGTCTGCTTTCATTCTGAATGTGTGGGTTTGTTGGTTTGGGGCTTCCGGACATCTGAATTTCCCTGAGGGGATCAATAAAGTATTTATTAAATTAAATTAATGTTGTGGGAAGGAACTGCAGATGCTGGTTTAAACCAAAGATAGATACAAAATGCTGGGGTAACTCAGCGGGACAGGCAGCATCTCTGGAGAGAAGGAATGGGTGACGTTTCGGGTCTGAAGAAGGTCTCGACCTGAAACATCACCCATTCCTTCTCTCCAGAGATGCTGCCTCTTCCGCTAATTTACACCAGCATTTATGTCTGTCTGAAGTTTATAATTCTGTATTTAATGTTTTCAGTTAATAAATCCCTGACACTCAATACTCAAATAAAAACATATTTTGTTAATAATTCTTCAAAAACAACAATGCCTTGTAAAATTTATGAGCTTTGTAAAAATGTCCAGTCATTGGAAGCATAATAGATTTTGGAATTTGGAAAGAAATATGCAGAGTCCATTACTTTTAAACTAATTAATAAAATAGACAGGCAGAAGAATGAAGCACAGCATGTCTACAGTAAGAATGCAAGAATGCAAGATACAAACTCATAAAAGCATAATGTACCCATATTAAGCACTGTTTTTTTAAGCTATTTTGGTGGTAGCTAAAACCCAGTGTCAATGGTACCATGGGTTAGGAATAAATATCTGTTTGAACATTTACTATTCAGATATCAGCACCAATTAACCTAATTTTAAAACAATACATTTTTATCTCATAACTCATGGAAGATCATTAAAATATTGTGAATAAGCACGTGTGTGTACCAAAGGACCTATTAAGTTATTCTTTCAATAGATTGTGAATAGCAACAAATATTCTGCGCTTTGTATCTTCCCCTTTGTTCTACCTGTTGTATTTGAGTTGCCCAATGACACGCATTGTGGGTACAACTTTATAAATATAAATTTTGACGCCTGACTATGCCATGGGTCATAGAGTCAAACAGCACAGAAACAGGCCCTTCAGCCCAACTTGTCTATGTTTACCCACATGCCACATCTATGCCATAAACCTTTCCTGTCCAAATGTTATCTAAATGTTGTTATTTTACTTCGGAGTCACATGAGTGACTACGTGAAGACCCCGCCAGCACGCATGCGCGTCATATCGTCTAACGCATTGTGCAGCTACTGGCGGGGAGGAGCGTTCCCCCGCAGCGGTAAGGTTTAAATCAGGACCTACAGGTAAGTTCCTTAATTTTGTGCTCTATTTTGGGTTACAGGAAAGGAGCAATGGACAAGTCGAAAACGAAGTCCAAATGGGCCGCATCCAGACTGACTGCGGGGGACCGCGGAAGTACGGGCAGTCAGCAGTGGTCGACTGCACCTGGATCGCTATCAATGCAATCAGCAGTCACCGACATGGCACCTGCACAGTATGAATCAACACCGCGGACTGGGGGGAAGGCCAAACAGAAGGTCGGACAGGCCCGTAGACTCGGACGAGTCGGGCTGGGAAGAATCACCGTCGGCAGGCCGCAACGGTGATCGCATATGCCGCATGGAGCGGTTGATGGAGCAAATGCTCCACCGTGACATGCTCCGTGATATGGAGTCTTGTCAACATCGGGGTCCTAGCACACCCATGGCAGCACCTTATCGAGGGCTGCATAATGCATCTCCCTCGACAGAGGGGAGCATTAGGAGTCACTGCTGGGCTGACTCCGAAGACAGGGGGTTGGCTGAAGAACCAACAAGAGTGCTGGGGGTGCAGGAACAACAAAAGCTGCTCGGGATGGTCTCCAAATTTGCGATGTCAGCGCAAATGGGACAGCCGTTACAGCCACAGCTGGCAGCTAGCATTGACTACCTGTCTTTCAACCAGCTGCAGGAATAAGTGCTAAATGAAACAACTACCAAATATCTGGCACCAGAGAACTGTGTTTCGCTTAATGTTCCTGCAGTGAACAGCTCTATCTGGGGGTATATTGGTGTAGGCATCAGAACCCAGGAGGTATAGATGCAAAAAAATCCTCAAGCTGTTGACTTCGGGGATAACGGCGCTTGCTCGGTCGGTGGACGGCACAGAGATGTCAGAGACACAACAGGATGCACTGGCACTTCTCTGCAACACGCAGTTTGAAATCAACTGCCTAAGAAAAAATGCAATCCGACCTGCCTTGAACCCCAAATTTGCAGGGTTGTGTAAAACTAGCAATACACAACCACCGATACTGCTGTATGGGGGCAACCTGTCGAAACAGGTCAAGGAGGTTGATGAAGAAGCAAAAGCCATCGGGCTCATGAAGGCGACAACATTGGGCAAGACCTCGCATCTCTGGCGGCAGCACCCCTACGCATCCACCAGCAGGCCACGATACCTGGTAGCTGGTGAAAGCATGAAGGCCGTACAACCAGGACAGAGGCCTTTTTTAGGCCACGGCCCAGAGCGACCTTCGTGGAAGATGCGCCAACCCCACACTCCAGTGCCTCTACATCTGAGGAAACAGAAGCGGAGGAAATGAGCGCACCACCGGTAACCATGGAGGTAGGTGGGTCTGATTCCTTCCAGAACATAGGGGGTGTAAGTTCTATACTAACTGTAAGTAAGTAAGTAAGTAAGTAAGTAAGTTTTATTTATATAGCACGTTTTAAGTCAACTCGCATTGACACCAAAGTGCTTTACATAAATTAAATAAGTTCCATTACAAACCATAGAAAAAGGTTACAAAAAAAATAAAAATAAAATGGACACAACAGATTATAGAGTTCAACACAAACATCCCCCCACAGCAGAATCAAAACATTTCCACTGTGGGGAAAGGCACCAGAAAGAACTGCGGGTAGGTTACACTTGTTTTGGGAGGCATGGAGGTCTATAACTTCTGACCCTTATATACTACATAGTATTCAGAGATACGAAATTGAATTTATTCACAAAAATATTCCCCCAGTTCAACATGCGCCTAGCCGAGCGTATGTGCTTTCACAACAGGAAAAACTGGAAGGTCATGCAGAGCTGGGGAGGCTATATGCCAAAGGAGTAATTGAGAGATCCCAACACGACTCTCTAGAATTGTGTCCAATATCTTCACAAAAACTTAAAAAGATGGTAGATGTCGCATCATCATCGATTTGACAAAACTGAATACGTTTGTACAGCATATTCACTTCAAAATGGAAACCTTTGTTACTGCCAAACATTTGATTTCCGAAGGTTACTTCATGGCTTGCATCAATTTAAAAGGTGCATACTATTCGGTACCTATACAGAAAGATCATCGCCGATATCTAAAGTTTAACTGGATGGGGCAGCTCTGTCAGTATAAAGCATTGTCTAATGGTTTAACATCAGCCCCCAGAATATTTACTAAAATATTAAAACCAGCCATGGCGTTTCTCCGAAAACTGACACATATTGTCATGGCATATCTCGATGATATATTAATTGTGGGGAAAACCCTGGAATTAGCTAAATCAGCTGTATCAGCTACCAAACTCTTGTTTGAAAAACTGGGGTTTATCATCCATCCAGATAAATCTAATTTGACGCCTTCTACAAATATGGATTATTTGGGGTTCACTATTGACTCAATTCACATGTCTGTAACTTTGCCAAGGGGCAAGGCAGCAGACATGATGGAGGCCTGCAACAGCCTTGTTGTCATCAGTCAACCATCTATTCGACAAGTACAAGGGTGATTGGAAAGCTTGTGGCTGCCTTTCCAGCCACACAGTTTGGACCTTTGCATTACCAAAATTTACAAAGAGCAAAGGTGCAAGCACTCAAACATCATGCTGGTCATTTTGACAGACCAATGCAACTACCAGCTAAAGTAATTTTGGAATTACAATGGTGGAGGCAAAACATATGGCATTGCTCCAGCCCCATCATTATCAGCAACCCATCAGTTGTGTTACAAACTGATGCCAACTCTCACGGTTGGGGTGCTACTAATACCATCTCCAGCTGTGGTGGTAGATGGGATGCACATGAATCATATTTACTTCAAACACTGGGTATAAATTATTTAGAGATGTTGGGTGCGTTCTATGGGCTGAAGGCATACTGCTCAAGAATGCACCACCTGCATGTCCGCCTACAAATTGATAATACCACAGTGGTGGCATATATTAATCATATGGGTGGAATCAAATCGATATCATGTGACAATCTGGCTAATACAATTTGGTAATGGTGCATCAACAGAAATATTTGGACATCAGCTATTTACCTACCAGGTAAACTCAATACAGTGGCAGACATCAGGTCACGGAAATTTAATGACAACACCGAATGGATGTTGGACCACAAAGTATTTGCTGATATTATAACGCAATATGGAACACCAGATATCGATCTATTCGCATCTAGGCTGAATCACTAGTTGCCAACCTATGTCGCTTGGGAACCAGACCCAGTGGCAGCAGCGATGGACGCATTCTCGATGGACTGGGGAAAATTGTTTTTCTATGCATTTTCCCCCTTCTGCCTCATCAGTCGGGTCTTTCGCAAAATACAACAAGACTCTGCGTCAGGTATTTTGGTGGTACCCGATTGGCCTACTCAGCCATGGTTCCCTGTGGTTCTCGACATGGTCTCGGAACCATGTATGTCCATTCCCAAACGGCCGGATTTGTTGGTCCATCCTGTGACAGGCGAGAGTTACCCATGCCATGACAGGATCAATCTGTTAATTTGCAGAATTTGAAAAGACTGCTTCTGGATCTGGGGCTGATGGATAGAACCATGAATATGATCACGGCGGCATACAGAGAGTCCACCAGGAAACAATATCTCTCATACATCAGAAAATGGGAGATATATTGTACAAGGACTAATATTTCGTACAACACGGCTACTATAACTAATGTTCTGGAATATTTGGCTAGCCTTCACTTTGATGAAGGTCTTAGCTACAGTGCCATTAACTGCGCCAGGAGTGCCCTATCAGCTTACTTGTGGCAGGGATTAGAACATCACACTGTTGGATCTCACCCTCTGGTTTCTAAGCTAATGAGGGGTATCTTCAACACAAATCCTCCTAGAGCAAGGTATTCCCAGATTTGGGATGTTAGTGTTGTCCTTACGTTGCTCAGGGTTTGGTCACCAGCAATGTCCCTGTCCTTTGAAAAACAGACACAAAAAACAATCATGCTGATGGCACTAGTCTCGGCACAACGGGCCCAGTCACTGCATAAATTAAGGCTGGACACGATGGTTATATCAACTAACAAGATAATTTTTCACATCCTTGAATTAGTGAAACAAAACAGGCCAGGATCATCAGGCCTCAAACTAGAGTTCCGAGCGTACCCGATAGATACCCGCCTATGTATTATGACGCATCTATTACAATATATAGAGACCACAAAAAATCTTAGAGGCAAGGAAATGGCGCTGTTGATTAGCCATAAACAGCCTCATAACAGGGTATCGGCGCAAACCATATCTAGGTGGCTTAGACATGTTTTGGGAGCTGCAGGGGTAGATACTGATATTTTCAAATCTCATTCCACCAGGGCTGCAGCAACATCAGCAGCAAGGGAATTGGAAGTTCCCATAGACCACATCCTGGGTACAGCAGGATGGTCTAGAGAGAGGACCTTCCAACAGTTTTATAATAAGCCGATTACCAAACCTGCGGTGTTTGCAGAATCAATTTTAAGTTCTGTATTATGATTTACCCCGAATGGAAGGGGATATTATTATTGTTTTGTTAAATAAATTTATTATTGTTTTGAATAACTGATTCATGTCTGAATACGTTAACATACTTCCTCCTTTTGTCAACCATGGCAGTGTGTGAGGCAGGGACTCGTTCCACGGCATGAAATCACAGATCTTTAAAATCTTCATGTAGTCACTCACGTGACTCCAAAGTAAAATAGTAAGATTAAACGAGGACTTACCAGTTTGAAATTTGATCTTTAATTTATGAGGAGTTACGTCGAGGGATTACGTGCCCTCCACGCCCACCCTCTATCATAAAGGTCAACTGGTATTCTAGTTCTCTTATCTTACTATGTTTATTTCATCTACTGTTGTCTGTGATTTCACACCGCTGCTTTGAAGATTGACGCGCATGCGTGCTGGTGGGGTCTTCACTTAATCCCTTGACGTAACTCCTCATAAAATAAAGATCAAACTTCAAACTGGTAAATTCTCATTTAATCTTACTATTTTACCTGTCTCAACTACCGCTACTGGCAGCTTGTTCCATCCTCGGAGTCAAAATGTTGCCGCCCAGGTTCCAATTAAATCTTTCCCCTCTCACCTTAAAACGATTCTCATTTCTCTTAAGCCCAAGCATCCAAACCTCTGCTGCCCATGTCCTAATACTCTTCTTCCCAGCAAAACACAAAGTGCTGGAGGAACTCAGCAGGTCAAACAACATCCAAGGAGGGAATGGAACATCGCCAGATGCTGCCTGACCCACTCAATTCCTCCAGCACGTTGCGCTTGGCTCAAGATTCCAGCACCTGCAACCTCTTGTGTCTCTCCCTTCCATTTTGTTTCCTTGTTTCCCTCTTATTGCTGCCTCCCTGTTAGTGTTTCTCTTTTTTCCCTCTCGTTTGTGTTGTGTTCTCTCGAGACACAGCCGTCCAGTATACATTGCTTCCTCCCAATTTCTTGTGACTTGGAATTTCTGTTTAAATCATCCCCTAAAATCATCATGAGCAGCATAGACTTGAAATGAAACAACACTGTGGTGTTAGGTTGTAGCTGAGTACTAGTTAAGTGGGCAGTATGGTGTTGCAGCTGGTGATGTTTCTGCCTCACATCGCCAGAGTTCCAGGTTCAAACCAGACCTTGGGTACCGTCCGTGTGGAGTTTGTACCTTCTCCCTGTGACAGTTGTGACTTTCTCCCGGGTGGTCCACATTCCTCCCACATCTCATAGATTTGGGGGTCTGTAGGCTAATTGGCTTATCTGTAAATTGCCCTCAGTGTGTAGGAGTGGATGCGAAAGTGAGATAACATAGAACTAATATGAAAGGGTGATCGATGATCGGCTTAGTTTAGTTTAGTTTATTATCAAGGGACTGTTTCTATGTTGTATATCTAAATTAAACTAAAGTGCTCAGACAGAAGGATTGTTTCCTCTACGGCATAGGCATTGGTGCCAAAACCTTGGAAACAGACCCTTTGACCCACCGAGTCTGTGCCGACCAGCAATCCCCGCATATTAACACTATCCTACACACACTATGGACAATTTACGCATACACCAAGCCAATTAAACTTACCTACCTGTCTATGCATCTTTGGATGGAAGGAAACCGAAGATTTCGGAGAAAACCCACGTGGTCACGGGGAAAACTCTGGACCTGTAAGGCAGCAACTCTATCTTTGCCTCACCTTGGCTGGCTGTTGTAAAATAAATATGAAAATACTTCAGGCATTTAGCCTTATACTCGTTCTGAAATAACATCACACCATTTTATACAGTCTTCCCTTCTACTCATACAGCCAGACAACACGTAATGTTGTTGCCTTGACTTTGCATTGGTGCATTGCTGTATTATGCTTTAGAAGTGTTCATAGAAACATAGAAACATTGAAAAAAGATGCAGAAGTAGGCCATTCGGCTATTTGAGCCAGCACCACCATTCAATACGATCATGGCTGATCATCCAAATTCAGTACCCCGTTCCGGATTTTTCCCCATATCCCTTGATCCCCTTAGCCCTAAGAACTCAATTTAACTCTCTCTTGAAATCTCTTCAAGATGGTGTGCATCTGACATACGGGTTACTAATATAAAACAGGAAAGTAGACTATTATCTGAATGGTGGCCGATTAGGAAAAGGGGTGATGCAGCGAGACCTGGGAGTCAAGGTACACCAGTCATTGAAAGTAGGCATGCAGGTGCAGCAGGCAGTGAAGAAAGCGAATGGTATGTTAGCATTCATAGCCAAAGGATTTGAGTATAAAAGCAGGGAGGTTATACTGCAGTTGTACAGGGTCTTGGTGAGACGACACCTGGAGTATTGCGTACAGTTTTGGTATCCTAATCTGAGGAAAGACATTCTTGCCATAGAGGGAGTACAGAGAAGGTTCACCAGACTGATTCCTGGGATGGTAGGACTTTCATATGAAGAAAGACTGGATAGACTCGGCTTGTACACGCTAGAATTTAGAAGATTGAGGGGGGATCTTATAGAAGCTTACAAAATTCTTAAGGGGTTGGACAGGCTAGATGCAGGAAGATTATTCCCGATGTTGGGGAAGTCCAGAACAAGGGGTCACAGTTTAAGGATTAGAGGGAGCTCTTTTAGGGCCGAGATGAGAAAACCATTTTTTACACAGAGAGTAGTGAATCTGTGGAATTCTCTGCCACAGAAGGTAGTTGAGGCCAGTTCATTGGCTAGATTTAAGAGGGAGTTAGATGTGGCCCTTATGGCTAAAGGGATCAGGGGGTATGGAGAGAAGGCAGGTATGGGATATTGATTTGGATGATCAGCCATGATCCTATTGAATGGCGATGCAGGCTCGAAGGGCCGAATGGCCTACTCCTGCACCTATTTTCTATGATTCATTACGATCATGGCTGATCATCCAAATTCAGTACCCCATTCCGGATATTTCCCCATATTCCTTGATCCCTTTAGCCCTAAGAACTAAATTTAACTCTCTCTTGAAATCTCTTCAAGATGTTGTGCATCTGACATACGGGTTACTAATATGTCATCATGATCAGCACACACATAAAGGATATCCTTAACTAGGCTATCATTAAGGCACTGGAATTTTCCAGGGGCAGAAAGCAAATGGTAGCCTCTGATAGCGAAATACGCCCCTGTGTGTGTTGATTGAGTTAACGTCCTGGGACTCTTCATCCAGTGGGATTTGTTTCAGGTCTAACGTTGAGAACTGCGGTCCTCGTGAGAGGGATGCATGTGTCCTCTATTCGTGGTAGGGGATACATAGATACATAGATATATAGATATATAGATACACAGCCAATAGGTTATTCTCCGTGGATTGCACCTTGTCGTAGTGGAGAAGCTTGTATATGGTATAAGCTGGTATATGGTATATAGTATAAGCAGAGGTATATGGGCCCAGTGCAGGCAAATGGGACTAGCCCAGATTTCCAACTTGGCACAATCTTGATGGTCTGAAGGGTCTGTTTCCATGCCGTATAGCTTTTTGACTCCATGCGAAGGGAAAGCAACTGAAAAGCACTCTGTATCTTCCCCTTTGTTCTACCTCCTGTACTTCAGTTTGACGATTGTATTCACGTGTGGTATATTGGATTTGTTGGGATAGTGCGCAAAACACTGCTTTTCACTGTACCCGAGTACACATGACAATAATAAACCTGAACATAAACATTATTCCATGAGTTTTAATAATACTGCACTGTGACTATTTTGAGTCATAGCCTCCAAGTCTGGAATATAATGCCGAACAAAGAAAGCTATGGAAGCGGCGATAATTACATCTCTGTGCTATGATTTCCAAGAGAAAGGCAGAGATGTTACCCTGATACAGACAATCAACCAACGCCTTCCTATGGATAGGATGGGTTTAGAAGGCCACAGGCCAAATGCAGGTAAATTGGACATGCGCAGAATGCCACCCTGGTTGACATGAACATGAGGGGCTGCAGCACCTGTTTCTATGTTGCTTAGTTTAGTTTAGTTTAGAGTTATAGCGCGGAAACACGCCCTTCGGCCAACCGGGTCCACACCGAACAGTGATCCCCGCATATTAACATTATTCTACACCCACTAGGGATATTTTTTACATTTACCATGCCAATTAACATACATACCTGTACATCTTTGGAGTGTGGGAGGAAACCGAAGATCTCAGAGAAAACCCACGCAGGTCACGGAGAGAACGCACAAACTCCGTACAGACAGCACCTTTGGAGTCATAGTACTATACTACTATAGTTGTATAGTTCTATGACTCTACGAGAAGGGAAAGCAGCTAGAATGATCTGCTAGTGTTGTTTAGGATCGTTTACAATGGAACATTTGCAGTCATGAGGCAACTTTCCTCTAGAAATGTGGTTCACCTTGGTAAATGCAAGACTTACAAGCTGATCATTTGCTCATCTGAAATGTGACTGGTGCAGATTAAGGGCAGTTAGAAGGTTAATGAAGAGGACAAGAAGCTTTGTGGTTGCAATTCCTTTGGGGATAAAGGGTTATTATGAATAATGATTTTTTCCTGTAAGACTGCTTCAAATTTAAAGATCGAGGCCGCAAATTAATATTTCTGGAGGTGGAAACAAAATACTGGAGTAACTCAGCAGGACAGGCAGCATCTGGATCTCTGGATATTTCTGGATACCTACAAAGTTTGTGAGTGGGGAAAGCTGATCGAAAAAGGATAGCAATTAGTGGCTGGCAACATAACTAGAAAGCAAGTGTTATTTTTTTCGAGAGTAGATACAGAGAACTGCAGAGGCCATGGTAAATATTCAAAGATAATCCTATGGAATTGCTTCCAATATGACTTCTGATGCTCAAGACACTTATTTATAGTGTCAGATGGCTTGGCTGTCATGATTATAAAGCTGCAACAAATTCATCACTAATCTCATAAGGTCATGTGATAGGAGTAGAATTAGGCCATTCAGCCCATCAAATCTACTCTGGCGTTCAATCATGGCTGATCAATCCCTCCTATCCCCATTCTCCTGCCTTCTACCCATTACCCCTGACACCCGTACTGATGAAGAATCTATCTATCTCTGCCTTAAAAATATCCAATGACTTGGCCTCCACAGCTTTCTGTGGCAAAGAATTCCACAGATTCACCATCCTCTGACTAAAGAAATTCCTCCTTTCTAAAGAAGCGTCCTTTAATTCTGAGGCTATGGCTTGTGGTCCAAGACTCTCCCACGAGTGGAAACGTCCTCTCCACATCCACTCTATCCAAGCCTTTCACTATTCTGTATGTTTCACTGCGGTCCCCTCCTCACCTGTACACCTCCAGCGCGTACAGACCCAGTGCCGTCAAACGCTCATCATATGTGCTGCTGCTGCCAAGCTGCTGATTTTCTTCTTCACGTTCTACCACTGCCATCTTGGTAGATGTAATCATCAGCATTAATTTTGCCTGTGGGGTCATTAAACATCTTTCAGCACTGCACCACACCCTGGATAACTATCCCCTGATCCAGACTGTCACATTTAAGCCAGCTCAATGACTTCTAAATACATACAGTGCCAAGCGAAGGTTGGAGTTTTCCATAGCTGGTACCAAAACGAACCTTGACTTGTCTCATGTGTAGTTGCACAAATGTGGGAGCTGATAATCAGCTTCCTCGAGTCTGCTCATCATAGCCGCTCCTTTGCAACAGGCTGTCGAACGCTGTTCTTTCTCCAGTTCACTGCAAACCAATTGATGTGCAAAATGCCCTGGTAAAATTTGGTTAATAAAATACACAGACAATCATTGGTCCTAAATATTCATAGATATTCATGGCCTTTCTCATGCAAAGGTTCTCATACAGTAAATGCAAATCAGAAAAGATGGAAATAAAATAAATCTAAACAATGCCACGAAGGAATTTTTTGAATTAATCTATATATTTCATTATTGTTGCACATATTTCAGATGTGGTTTTGTTGAAACCACATGCAATAGACAATAGACAATAGGTGCAGGAGTAGGCCATTCGGCCCTTCGAGCCATCACCGCCATTCAATGTGATCATGGCTGATGATCCCCAATCAGTACCCCGTTCCTGCCTTCTCCCCATATCCCCTGACTCTGCTATCATTAAGAGCCCTATCTAGCTCTCTCATGAAAGTATCCAGAGAACCGGCCTCCACCACCCTCTGAGGCAGAGAATTCCACAGACTCACAACTCTCTGTGAGAAAAAGTGTTTCCTCATCTCCGTTCTAAATGCCTTACCCCTTATTTTTAAACTGTGGCCCCTGGTTCTGGACTCCCCCAACATCGGGAACATGTTTCCTGCCTCCAGCATGTCCAAACCCTTAACAATCGTATATGTTTCAATAAGATACCCTCTCATCCTTCTAAACTCCAGAGTGTACAAGCAAAGCCGCTCCATTCTCTCAGCATATGACAGTCCCGCCATCCCGGGAATTAACTTTGTAAAACTACGCTGCACTCCCTCAATAGCAAGAATGTCCTTCCTCAAATTAGGGGACCAAAACAGCACACAATACTCCAGGTGTGGTCTCACTAGGGCCCTTTACAACTGCAGAAGGACCTCTTTGCTCCTCTACTCGACTCCTCTTGTTATAAAGGTCAACATGCCATACGCTTTCTTCACTGCCTGCTGTACCTGCATGCTTACTCTCATGGACTGATGAACAAGGACCCCCAGATCCCATTGTACTTCCTTTTTCCCCAACTTGATGCCATTTAGATAGTAATCTACCTTCTTGTTTTTGATACCAAAGTGGATAACGTCACGTTTATCCACATTAAACTTCATCCGCCATGCATCTGCCCACTCCCCCAACCTGTCCAAGTCACCCTGCATTCTAAAAGCATCCTCATCACAGTTCACACTGCCATCCAGCTTTGTGTCATCTGCCCACCAATGCAGCTTCTTATAAATTATTTGTTATCTGCTTATAAATTAGAGATAAATGATTCAGTTTGTGGTTGTTTTCTGTATTTTTAAAATATCACCTTTCCATCAGCTAAATGTCAGATGGGGATAGTGAAACGAGCGGAGAAACAAGTTTAGTTTAGTTTGGTTTAGACATACAGCATGAAAACACTCCCTATGGCCCACCATGCTGAGCATCGATCACCTGTTCAGACTAACTCTATGTCATCCCACTTTCTCATCTGCTCACTACACATTAGAGTCAATTTTTACAGAGACCAATTAATCTACAAACCCAAACATCTTTGTGATGTGTGAGAAAACCTGAGCACCAGGAGGAAACCGATGCAGTCACTGGGAGAACATGCAACCTCCACAGAGATAGCACCCAAGGTCAGAATCAAAACTTGGTCTCCGGTGATGTGAGATAGCAGCTCCACCAGCTGTGCAACTGTACCACTCATGTTCTTAAATGATTGACCAAAACTTTATTGCAAGAAATTAATCTTGAAGAATTTTTCATCACTTCCCCAACAACATCACCACCAAGGACAGGCAGTATATATAATTTTCCATTCTATTTGGTGACTCAATGGAAATCTCCAATCTAATCATGGTTATGCAAGGTGGGCCAAAGTGCCTATTTCCATGCCCTATAGCTCTATGACTCTCTGATCACTTGTGTCTCCTACTTTACATTGAAAGCTTCCGATTTGCTTTGAGGTCAGGTGTGAAATTATACAGCACAAAGTAATTAATGAATGGGAGAATGAGGCAACTGTGGATGACAAAGGATGTCAAAGATTTCTTCCCACAAAAGCAAAAGAGAAGACATATAATATGGCAAAGGTTAGTGGGAAGCTAGAGCATTGGGAAAACATTAAAAAAAACACAATCGATGGCAAATAAAAGAAATACTGGGAGAAAAGATGAAAAATGAAAGTAAATTAGCCAATAATATAAAAGAGGATAACAAAAGATTCTTCAGATACATAAAGAGAAAAACAAGACTGGACTTTGAACTGCAGGAAAATAATGCTGCAGAAGTAGTAATGGGGAATAATGAAATGGCAGATGAACTGAATAAAAATTTTCACTGTGGAAGATACCAGCAAAATGCCAGAAATTCAAGAGAGTCAGAGTGAGTGCAGTACTTAGAAGGAAATTATAGGATGGTTAGTCTGACTTGGCCATTGGTAAGATTTTAGAGTCCATTATTCAGGATGAGGTTGTGGGGTACTTGGAAGCAGATGATAAAATAGGTTGAAGTCAGCATGGTTTTATGAAGTGGAGATCTTGCCTGACAAATCTGTTGGAATTCTTCGAGGAAGTAACAAGCATATTAGACAAAGGAGAGTCAGTGGTTGTTGTTTACTTGGATTTTCAGGCCTTGATAAGGTGCCACATGTGAGGCTACTAAACAAGATAGGAGGCCATGTTATTAGAGGCAAGGTACTGCTGTGTATAAAAGATTGACTGACCGGCAGAAGGTAAAGTTTGGGAATAATGGGGGCCTTTTCTGGTTGGCTGTGGGTGACCAGTGGTGTTCTTCAGGGGTCAGTGTTGGGTCCACTACTTTTCATATTATATGTTACTGACCTGATTAATGGAATCGATGGTTTGGTGGCCAAATTTGCAGATGACATGAAGATAGGTGGAAGGGCAGGATGACGGAGAATCTCGTTGAAACCTATCAAATCATGGCCTAGATCGAGTGGATGTGATGTTTCTATTAATGGGAGAGTATAGAACCAGAGAGCACAGAATGAAAGGATGTACCTTTAGAAAGGAGATGAGGGGGAATTTTTTTGATTGACTGGTTCTTGATTAGTAGGGGCATCCAATGTTACAGGGAGATGGCAGGAGAATGGGATTGAGAGGAAAAATACATCAGTAATGATCGAATGGTGGAGTAGACTCAATGGGCTGAATGGCCTAATTCTGCTACCAAGTCTTATAATCAAGTGAAATAAGCAAAAGAAATGCTATTATCAGCAAAAAGTGAGTTACTAGAAGAACTCAACGGGGCAGGCAGCATCATTGGAGGGAGGTGGACAATCGACATTTCAGGTCAGGGCCCTCCATCTGGCTTGAAAGTGTAGTAGGGAGATACCCAGTTTAAAGAGGTGATGGGGAAGAGTGGTGGCAAGAGCTGGCAAGCAATAGGCATGGTCAGTTGAGGAGGGAGTTGAAGACAGATGGGGGAGGAAAGGGCGGAGATAGCGACTGGGAGGTGATGGTTGGAGGCAACAAAGGAATGGCGGTGATGGAATCTAATGGGAAAGGAAGGCTGAGCATGGAACCAAATAAGGGCAGTAGGGTGAGCATTTGGAAACTGTGGAGGAAAGGGATCCAGTGTGGGGGTGATGGACAGGTGGAATGGTGGATGATGGAAGTGATGGTGGGGGAAGAGAAAATAAATTGATTGACGGGGGGCTGGGATTGTGGTTGGAAAGAAGAATGTTTATGAGAGAAAGTGATGGAGGGGAGCAGGTTACCTGAAATTGGAGATTTAACATTCATACTGTTGGGATGTAGACCACCCAGGCGGAATATGACTTATCCCTCCTGTCTTCTTTTGACCTCACCCTGGCTGTAGAGGAGGCTGAGGCCAGACAGGTCCACGTAGGAATGGGCAAGGAAACTAAAATGGCTGACAACCCAGAGTTCCGATTACCATGAGAAATTACATCCTTCACATTTAAACCCTTCACTGTATTCTGATTAGTTCCATAGTGGGTTCTTAAAACATGCTCATTCAAACAAACAAACATTCTTCAATATTTACTTTGCTGAATAAAATCTTACTTCCATCCTATCAAGAACATTTTCCTCGGGCACCTTCACAATCTATTTATATTGAGTAACAATGTGGCGGAAACATTTAATTTAATAGAAAATATAGGGCCTATTTCTTATCTAATATTTTAAGCTTCATGTTATTTTGTTTCAGCACTTCAAAAATTGCATTGCACAGTTAAAGAATCTAGTATATTCAAAGCATTATGGTAACTGTGTACTACGCACTTAATTATGTATTCAAGAACCAAGCCAGCAGATGCATCTTTCAAACTATTGACTATTTGTCAATTAAATCGTCATTTCACCTGATCCATTTTCATAGCTTCTCCTCACAACTCAAGCTTAGATGAGAAGCACTCATTCCACTTGGATTTTCAATTATAGTCTGCTTTGTTATTACAAAAAGATGACAGTTCGGAAAGAGTCAGTCATAGAGTCATACAGCACGGAAACAAGCCCTTCGGTCCAACTTGCCCATGCTGACCAAGATGCATCGTTTACACTGGTCCCACCTGCTCATGTTTGGTCCATATCCTCTATACCCCCGAAGGAGGCAAATAAAAGTCATTAGTTTATTTACATTCACTCATGCCATTATTTCTACATTCCTTTGAGTTAGCCCTATTCCTTTCTTTATGTCATTCCGAAAGACAGAGAACAGGCCCTTCAGCCAACGATAACTGTGTCAAACATAATGCCAAATAAAACTAGTCCCTTTTGTCTGTGGTCCATGTCCCTCTATTATCTGCATATCCATTTGCCTAACTGAAAAAACATTGTTGCATCTGCTGAAACCAACATCCCTAGTCGCGCATTCCAAACACTTACCATTCTCTGTGTAAAATATCCCCCCCTCTCACCTTAAAGCTATGGCTTCAGCATTTGTTATTTCCACCATGGGACAAAGGTTCTGACTGTCGATACGATACAATACGATACGATAGAACTTTATTCATCCCCAGAGGGAAATTGGTCTGCCAACAGTCATAACACACAACAAGGTACCCGAAAACTTGAAATTAAAATTAAATTAAAAGTGAAAAAAAGAAAAAGACATGCGACTGTTGGCTGGCTGCTGTGTGCACAGTGCTTTAACCGGAACGAACGAACAAATAAAAATCAAACGAACGCAGGCTTATCCCCTTGGCAGAGAATTCTAAAACTAGTGCCCCCCCTCGCCCACACTTTGTCCCCCTTTGTTCTCCCACTGTCCCTCACAGTGCTCTGCCACACGCCAGGTTCCATTGTCTTCCCCTTCCCCCTCACGCTCATCTAATGTCATCTACTGTCTACCCTATCTATGCTTCTCATCATTTTATATACTTCCATCAGGTCTCCTCTAAACTTCCGATGCTCCAGAAAAAACATTTCAAGTTTATCCAATCTCTCCCTATAGATAATATCCTCTAATTTACGCAGTATTTTTGGTAAACCTCTTCTGCACCCTCTCCACAGCCTCCTCCTCTTTCCTGTAAAGGGGCGACCAGAACTACACACTATACTCCAAATGTGGTCTAACCAAAATCCTATAAAGCTGCAAATCTTAAACTTAATGCCCCTTCTAGGTATTAACACTATATTTCCAAAAAGTCAAAAGAGGAGATTTCCAGGTAGGTTTATCCATTTTGATGAGAAATGTACTCTGAAAAGAGCAGCAAATCCAGCACATGGTTTCATTTTAACAGATTGCTCCAGATTTGCACTTGCGCAAGCTAGCAGTTGGCCTCTTAAGACTGAAGCATTAAGATAAATAGATTTGACTTGAATTTGAGGTGAATCCATTTCATCGCACTAAAATAGGATGCTGATGATGATGGCTATGTTGTGGATTGGAGTGAGATTCTGATCACCTGATTTATTTAGAAATAGAGCAAAGGCCTTTGACAGATGGCACACCAGAAGGCCACCAGGGAAATGAGGGACGGAGCGATCGTGGGTCGAGGTGTCGATTGTGTGGGCCATGGGAGGCCTTGCAGCAGCCAGGGCTTGGATTGGATCTGGCACCGCTGGAGGCCCCACAGAGGTCAGATGAGCACATGGATCAGTCGTTGCCTGAACAGCACAGCATGACCATGCAGGACTCTGACACAGAATTAAAGGACGTTCTTTTAGGATGGCGACAATGAGAAATTTCATTAGTCAGCGGGTGGTGAATGTGGGAATTCTTTCCCACAGAAGGCTGTAGAGGCTGTCGGCAAATATTTTTAAAACAGAGATAGATAGATTATTGATTAGTACACATGTCAGAGGTTATGAGGAGAAGGCATGAGAATGGGATTAGGAAGGAGAGATAGATCAGTCATGATTGAATGGCGGAGTAGACTTGATGGGCCGAATGGCCTAATTATACTCCTATTCCTTATGATCTTAAGACCTTATGACATCATCGCCAGGCCAGGCCAACCCCTGCAACACCGATCGTGCTGCCACCAGGACAACAGAGTTTTATGGCTAAATTGCGACAACATTTTTAAGAACTTTGAACTTGAAGAATACAAGATGGTGCAGAAATGTGGTGAGTCTTGTGCATTGCCTCAGTGTAATCTACTGCCTTACACTCTAGTACTCAGCTATAATTGTGCCTATGTGTTGAAAGATTTTACTGAATGGTATTATGCATGAACCAAGGTACATGTGATAATAAATACCGCTGAATCTTTGAGGTGAAAGGGCAGTAGCTAAGGGAAGAGAGTGTGGGAGAGAGAAGTGATGAGAGGGACAGCAAGGGAGAGAGGCTTGAGGGGAGACAGCGTGTGAGAGGCTGGAGGGGAATTAGCGGGAGAGAGAGGCTGAAGAGAAGGGACAGCATGTGAGAGAGGGGGGTAGACAATCTGGGAAAGAGAGGCTCGAGGGAAGAGGTAGCATGGGAGAGGGATGTGGAAGAGAAAGTCAGCGTGGGAGAGGAAGGCTTGAAGTAGAATGACAACTTAGGAGAGCAGAGGCTAAACAGTAGAATACTACCATGCGGAAATGAATCCCAGGATCTTTCTGAGGGAGCAGGAGGAAAAACCCCATTAATCTTCAGTCATTCTGTGAAGGCTTTAAGACCTCATTGGATTTCCACGTCATTTCCCTGGGAGTCTGACCACATTATACTGCAACCAAGAGGTGGGTTAGGATACCTTTGTTCTCACAGGTATGCCATTTATCAATGTTCCCAGCAGGGTCTACTGGGAGTAGAACGTGCAGCTAATGCAAATTAATTTTAATTGGATATTTGGCAGGGATGAAGCATTAAACGAAGGTGTTCTACTTAAATTCCTTTCCTCATACTTCACCATCACATACTCCCTTCTTGGGGAGGGTGAAATTATCCATATGTTTGGGGATGCTCACTAATGATTCCTGTTATTATACATTTATGCTAGTTCAGGCCACAAATTCATATTAAGGCAAAAATCAGAATGAAATTTCAAAATGGGCATCCTTGGGATCTATGGTCCCCCCCCCCCCCCCCCCCCCCCCCCATCCATAACACATGGATGTTTGAAGGTAAATTGTACTCTATAAAAACTGCCCTGAATATGCAGGGTGTGGATGAGAAAGTGGGATTACATAGAACTAATGTGAAATGGTGATCGATGGTCAGTGTAGACTCGTTGGGCTGAAGGGCCTATTTCTATGCTGTATTTTTTTAATTAATCAATCAATAAAATTCAACCATTTTTGTTAGGCAGGAATGCAGATTAACTATGCAAATCTGGGCTTAGATTTTTCAACCAATATTTCAAAGAAAACTTTGTCAAAATATTCAGTTTACTAACATTTGGTCAAAAAGGACTGCACCCGCAGTTTTCTGTAAAGGACATTGCTCACAGCCTTTGGAATCATGATCAGGTACCGCAATACTGCCGGTGAAACAACACTCCAGCCCAATCAACCCCAGGATCTTTCTGAAGGACCAGGTGTAGAGTAGAAGAAAGAGAAGTGGGCCAGATGGAATAGAGAGAGTGAATGCAGAGTCCCTCTCCCAGGGTAGGAGTAAACATTTCATAGGAACCTGAGGGACAACAGTTTCACTCAGAGGGTGGTGAATAGATTGAACAAATTGCCAGAGGAGGTAGTTGTGGTAAATACTATAACAACACGGAAAAGAAACTTGGGCCGATCCATGGATGGGAAAGGTTTGGAGGGACATGGGCCAAATGTGGGCAAATTGTGTTAGCTTAGATGGGGCATCTTCATTGGCATGTATGAGTTGTGCTGAAGGGCCTGTTTCCGTGCTGTATGACTCTTTGACTCTATGACAGACCCATTGTTATTATTTGACAACTGTTTATAAAGAGGAGTAATATGCCAGGAAACCATAACCAGGCTAACATTGGTGCAGAGAAAGGTATTAGACAATAGACAATAGACAATAGGTGCAGGAGTAGGCCATTCGGCCCTTTGAGCCAACACCGCCATTCAATGTGATCATGGCTGTTCATACACAAACGGTACCCCATTCTTGCCTTCTCCCCATATTCCCTGACTCCACTAGAAAGTAATATTGAGGAAATAAACTTTGATTTGGAAACATATGTATTTTTTGGTGAGGATGAGGTCAGGTGGGTCTATCAACATCCATTATGTTGATTCCCTGACTATCTGCTGCAGACCCAATCTGGCTGAAAGGCTCTTCATGACTTGGTCAGCTTTCTCTTTAGTGTAGCTGTGTGCCACCCTTGGTGATGTCCCTGAGGTCCTTCATCCAGCACACCTTCTGTGCCCTTGCTACATTCAGTGCTTCTTCCGAGCAATAAGGAGCAGCCGTGATTCATCAGCTGAGAGGGAGATGGTCGATAACAATCAGGAGGAGGAGTCCTCACATTTGACCTGATGTCAGGAGATCATAGGATAGGGTGTTAATTTTGAAGACGCTAAGGTTTACTCCCTTCTATCTTTGTACCTCTATGTTCAAAGACTCCACACAGACAGCACCCAAGGTCAGGATCAAACCCAGGTCTCTGGTGCTGTGTGGCAGTAGCTCTACCAGCTGTACCACTGTGCCGCAAGGTGCAGCCTTGGCGAGACAGGACACCCGGATGAGTCGACAAACTCATCCGGGTGTACCCCAACCAGAAGCCGTGGATGACAAAGGAGGTCCAAATTCTCCTCAAGGACCGCAACACCGCCTTCAGGTCTGGCGACAGAGCCCTGTACAGCGCTGCTAGAGCCAACCTGAAGAAAGGCATCAGGGATGCCAAAGCGGCCCACAAGAGGAAGATAGAGGACCACTTTAACAACAACGATCCACGGCGGGTGTGGCAGGGCATCCAGCACATCACCAACTACAAGCCCAGCAACAGCACGACGGCCGACGGCGACGCCTCACTGGCGGAGGAGCTGAACTGCTTCTTTGCTCGCTTCGAGGCAGAACCAGAAGAGCTCGTCACCATTCTCCCACCAGCCCCAAACAACAACAACTACACCCTCACTGTGCAGGAGCATGAAGTGAGGCGGGTGCTCAGGGCGGTGAACCCGAGGAAGGCTGCCGGCCCGGATGGCGTGACAGGAAGGGTTCTGAAGGAATGTGCAGACCAACTCTCCGAGGTCTTCACGAAAATCTTCAACCTGTCCCTGTCCAAATCCATCATCCCACCGTGCCTGAAGTCTGCCACAATCATCCCATTACCAAAAAAAGCCTGTTATCAGCGGCCTTAACGACTACCGACCGGTCGCTCTCACACCAGTCATCATGAAGTGTTTCGAGAGGCTGGTCCAGCAGCACATCAAAGCCAGCCTCCCGCCCACCTTCGATCCACACCAGTTTGCCTACAGAGCAAATAGGTCCACTGAGGATGCCATCGCCACTGCTCTTCACACTGCACTGACCCACCTTGAACACCAGGGGAGCTATGTGAGGATGCTTTTAATTGACTTTAGCTCCACCTTCAATACCATCATCCCCAGCGGACTGGTCACCAAACTCATGGATTTAGGACTCTCCCAACCCATCTGCCTCTGGATCAAAGACTTTCTGTCTAACCGCCCCCAGACCGTCAGACTGGGCCATCACCTCTCTACCCCCATCACACTCAGCACCAGCTCCCCACAGGGCTGTGTGTTGAGCCCCCTCCTCTACGCCCTCTACACCCACGATTACGCCCCCGCCCACTCCACCAACACCATCGTCAAGTTTGCGGACGACACGACTGTGGTTGGACGTATCTCAGGAGGAGATGAGACAGTCTACAGGGAGGAAGTCCAAAGACTGGCAGCGTGGTGTTCAGACAACAACCTCATCCTAAACACCACAAAAACAAAGGAAATGATCATAGACTTCCGTAAGAACAGTGCAGCCCCCAAACCCCTATTCATCAATGGGGACTGTGTGGAAAGGGTCTCAGACTTCAGATTCCTGGGCACACAAATTACGGAGGATCTCTCCTGGACTACAAACACCACCACAGCAGTCAAGAAGGCCCAGCAGCGACTCTACTTTCTGAGGATCCTCAGGAAAAACAACCTGGAGGAGAAGCTGCTGGTGTCCTTCTACCGCTGCTCCATCGAGAGTGTGCTGGCGTACTGTATAACCACATGGTATGCCAGCTGCTCTGCAGCGGACAGGAGAGCCCTTCAAAGGGTCATCAACACCGCACAAAAAATCACTGGCTGCCCACTGCCCTCCCTGAAGGACACCTTCAGCTCTCGCTGCCTGGGCAGGGCAGCCAACATCCTGAAGGACCCTTCCCACCCTGGACACAACCTGTTCCACCTGCTGCACTCTGGCAGACGGTACAGGTCTTTCAAAACTCACACAAACAGAGACAGCTTCTACCCCATAGCCATACGTGAACTTAACAATGCAAAATAAGAAATAAGAAGGGCAATACTGTTCTATTGATTGATTGACAAGTACAGCAAGGAAACTGGCCCTTCCGCCAACCATTTCACACTAGTTATATGTTATCTGACTTTCAAATCCACTCACTAACATTAGGGGCAAATTACAAGGACAATTAACATACAACTCAGCAAGTCTTTGAGTTGTGGGAGGAAACCGGAGCACCAGGAGGAAACCCATCTGGTCACAGAAGACGTGTAACTCCACAACAGCACCCAAGGTCACAGATGAACCCTATTCTCTAGCCACTATATGTAGGAAGGAACTGCAGATGCTGGTTTAAACCGATGATAGACACATAATGCTGGAGTAACTCAGTGGGACAGGCAGCATCTCTGGAGAGAGGGAATGGATGATGTTTCGGGTCGAGAACCTTCTTCAGACTGAAGTCAGGGGAGAAGGAGATACAGAGATAAGGAAATGTAAGGTGTGATAATGAGACAAAGGGGATGGAGATAAAGGAAAATGTAGAATAGATCATTGTTAGTTGCGGAGAAGGTAACAACAAAGCAAACAGAGATAAAATGTAATCGGCGACAGTTAGACTGGTCGGAGGACTGAGAAGGGGGAGGGATTTAGAGAGAGGGAAAGCAAGGGTTACTTGAAGTTAGAGAAGTCAATATTCATATCATTGGGATGTAAACTGCCCAAGCGAAATTTCTATATTCTTGTGTTGAATTTAAACATTGTATTCACAGCTGCAGTCTGCATGTGGTGCAATTGTCCCACAACGAGCAGCACAAGGATAATGTCCTGAGTGATCGACTTCTCTCCAGTTCTGCGCTCCCTGAAAATTAATTTAATTAGGGTTCTGTGGAATGAACAAAATCTCCCACTCCATGCGGTATCAATCAGAACAAGATGAAGTATAGTCCCATATGCTTATCCTGATTTGTAATGTGTTGCACAGTCGAGTAGACTTATCAATTGTTCTCTCTGAGGAAGGCCATGGGATGGTATTAACTCAGTAAATAAATCAAATCCAGGAAATCAGTAGGAGGCAGTGAATGGAAGCACAGAACCATCAATCAGCAGGGTGAGCAGCGGTCCATGACGTTCTCATTCAGTTTCCTGATGATACATTGATAATCCCTCCTATCGACTATATTGATACGACAGCCAAGAAGGCACACCTCCCCTTTATTTCCTTAGAAGATTGAGGAAATTTGATATGTGTCCAATGACTCTTACAAATGTCTACAGATGCACCATAGAAAACATACTGTCGGGTTGCATCACAGCTTGGTTTGGGAACAGCTTTGCCCAAGACCGCGAGAAATTGCAGAGTTTTGTAAATGAAGCCCAGTCCATCACATAGACCAGACTCCCCCGACATTGACTCCATCTACATTTCACGTTTCCTTGGAAAAGCACATTCCATGATCAAAGAGTTGACCTACCATGGTCATTCCTTCTTCTCCTTGCTTCCATTGGGAAAAAGATGCGGAAACATGTAAATGCGCACCATCAGAATCAGGAACAGCTTCTTCACCTCTGTTATCACGCTTCGGATTGGTCCTTCCATAAGTTGGGGTACTGTCTTATTCACCTCTACCCCATTGTGGACATTGGTGAAACTGGTGCTGCACTTTGTCTCTGAAACTGGTGTGCTACAATGCTAAGAGCAATATTCTGTTTCTGCCCCTTTGCTCTAACTATTGTACTTGAATTTGCCACAATTGTATTTATGTATAGTATTATATGATCTGATTGAATAACTAGCAAAATATACCTTTCAATGTGCCTCAGTATTCATGTCAGTAATAAATCAAATCCTAAACCTAAACCTGCACATAAACCTAAATTCCATGAACACAGTGTCCAAGAATTTTAACGTGTTGCTCAGCATCCTGTGACTGTAACAAGCTGTTAGGGATATGCAAGTCCCAACACAAGTGACCGGAAGTGGCCTTCAAACCTATGTCTCTGCAGTGGGATCAGTACGAGTATGGGATGAATGTGGATGCAAGGGTTTCTGTGGTGAGTACTGAATGAGTGGGTCTACATGGTGCCACAGCAATGAGATGGATATCAGTGTTGGTCGCTTGCTGCTGCGTTACTACAGCAAAACTGTTGAAAGGACATATTTTCAAGTGGTCCTCTGACCTGTCTGATCTCTGTTTACTGTCTCAGTGTATATTTGTGCTGTACCTGAAATGTTTATCTAAGACTAGACTAAGTGGGACCCGTTGGGTCCCATGTTCACATTCGAGGGCTGGTCTCCCAATGCAATATTCCACCTCTCCACCAATTCCAATATTGGTGGCCAATGGGGGGGGGGGGGGGGGGCCTTTATGGAGCGCTAGTATGGGTATTGGGGGCTGAAGGGACTGGTTTCCAGAGGGCTAGTATGGACATTGTGGGCCAAATGAATTCTTGGGGTGACAGCTCAATCACTCAAGCCTGATGTGCTGGCGTCTATTCCTTGAAATTCCTTATGGTCTCACGGCTATTCCTTGAGATTCCATTACAAGCAGGGTGCAAGGCCACCAAATTCAAATGCAGTTTCCTACCATTTCAAGCAGGGTGCAAGGCCACCAAATTCAATTGAAGTTTCATACCACTTCAAGCAGGGTGCAAAGCCACCAAATTCAGGTGCAGTTTCCTACCACTTCAAGCAGGGTGCAGGGCCACCAAACTCAAGTGCAGTTTCATGCCACTTCAAGCAGGGTGCAAGACCACCAAATGTTAGTGCTGTATCATGCCACTTCAAGCAGGGTGCAAGGCCACCAAATTCAAGTGCAGTTTCATACCACTTCAAGCAGAGTACAAGACAACCAAATTGAAGTGCAGTTTAATACCATTTCAAGCAGGGTACAAGGCCACCAAATTCAAGTGCAGTTTCATACCATTTCATGTGGGGTGCAAGGCCACCAAATTCAAATGCAGTTTCATACTATTTCATACAGGGTGCAAGGTCACCACATTCAAATGCAGTTTCATACCATTTCAAGCAGGGTGAAACCACCATAAAACTACCATAAAACCACACAAAACACCACATACATACCACACACAGTTCAGTAGACATTCAGTGTGTTCAGTTGATTCACAGCTCAGACAGTCATGACCTCTCCCTCCCCCATCTTGCAGAGACTGAGTCACACCCACACATCTGGGTTTTATAATCCCTCCCCCTCCCACCGGAAGGGGCGTGGCCTCCGTGCCGTGATTGACAGGAGAGAGATCCTCAACATTTTTTTAAACACCAATAACACTTTTATTTTTCATTGATGGGAAGAATCCTCTCCACCTGATGAGCGGATGGGGATTGAGTAAGATGGCCAAAAATCACAGCCGTAAGTGGTAGCGTTTTATCTAAAATCAATATAGAGTGCAAACAGGAAGTTGTCAAGTTACCACCACCAACAACCATTTGCAGTGCAGCATTTCAAAGCAGTTACGACCACCAACAACCATTTGTAGTGCAGCATTTCAAAACAGTTACGACCACCAACAACCATTTGCAGTGTAGCATTTCAAAGCAGTTACGACCACCAACAACCATTTGCAGTGCAGCGTATCAAAGCAGTTACCGCCACCAACAACCATTTGCAGTGCAGCATTTCAAAGCAGTTACCACCACCAACAACCATTTGCAGTGCAGCGTTTCAAAGCAGTTACCACCACCAACAACCATTTGCAGTGCAGCGTATCAAAGCAGTTACCACCACCAACAACCATTTGCAGTGCAGCATTTCAAAGCAGTTACCACCACCAACAACCATTTGCAGTGCAGCGTTTCAAAGCATTAATCTTTCCCTCTCAACCCCATTCTCCTGCCTTCACCCCATAACCCCTGACATCCTTACTAATCAAGAATCTGTCAAACTCTGCTTTAAAAATATCCATTGGCATGGCCTCCACAGCCATCGATGGCAAATAATTCCACAAATTCACCACCCCCTGACTAAAGACATTCCTCTTCATCTACTTTCTAAAGGTATGTCTTTTTATTCTGAGGTAATGGCCTCTGTTTCGTGGACTCTCCCACAAGTGGAACATCTTCTCCACATGCACTCTAACCATGCCTTTCACTATTTGGTAAGTTTCAATGAGGTACCCCCTCATCCTTCTAAACTCCAGCAAGTATAGGCCCAGAACTTTCAAACGCTCATCATATGTTAACCCCAATCATTCCTGAGATCGTTCTCAAGTCAAGTCAAGTCAAGTTTATTTGTCACATACACATACGAGATGTGCAGTGAAATGAAAGTGGCAATGCTCGCGGACTTTTGTGCAAAAGACAAACAACCAAACAACCAAACAAATTATAAACACAATCATAACACACATATTCTTTTACATAATAAATAATGGAAGGAAAAACGTTCAGTAGAGTTAGTCCCTGGTGAGATAGGCGTTTACAGTCCGAATGGCCTCTGGGAAGAAACTCCTTCTCAACCTCTCCATTCTCACCGCATGGCAACGGAGGCGTTTGCCTGACCGTAGCAGCTGGAACAGGGGTAGCAGGGGTGGAAGGGGTCTCCCATGATTTTATTTGCTCTGGAGTTGCACCTCCTGTTGTATAGTTCCTGCAGGGGGGCGAGTGAAGATCCCATAGTGCGTTCAGCCGAATGCACTACTCTCTGCAGAGCCTTCTTGTCCTTGGCAGAGCAATTCCCAAGCCAGATGGTAATATTTCCGGACAAGATGCTTTCCACCGCCGCTGTGTAGAAGCACTGGAGGATCCTCGGAGAAACTCTGAATTTCCCCAATTGCCTGAGGTGGTAAAGGCGCTGCCTTGCCTTACTCACGAGTGCTGAGGCGTGTGATGCCCATGTCATATCCTCGGAGATGTGGACTCCCAGATATTTAAAACAGTTCAGCCTATCCACAGGATCCCCATTTATCCTCAATGGTGTGTACGTCCTCGGATGATGTGCCCTCCTAAAGTCCATGATCAGCTCCTTCGTTTTTTTGATGTTCAAGAGGAGGCTGTTATCCTGGCACCAGAGTGCTAGATCAGATTCAGATTCAGATTCAGATTCAATTTTAATTGTCATTGTCAGTGTACAATACAGAGGCAACGAAATGCATTTAGCATCTTCCTGGAAGAGCGACATAGCAAATGATTTGAATAAATAATAATAAGTGTCCGGGGGGGGTGATTGGCAGTCACCGAGGTACGTTGTTGAGTAGAGTGACAGCCGCCGGGAAGAAGCTGTTCCTGGACCTGCTGGTTCGGCAACGGAGAGACCTGTAGCGCCTCCCAGATGGTAGGAGGGTAAACAGTCCATGGTTGGGGTGAGAGCAGTCCTTGGCGATGCTGAGCGCCCTCCGCAGACAACGCTTGCTTTAGACAGACTCAATGGAGGGGAGCGAGGAACCGGTGATGCGTTGGGCAATTTTCACCACCCTCTGCAATGCCTTCCGGTCGGAGACAGAGCAGTTGCCCTACCATACTGTGATGCAGTTGGTAAGGATGCTCTCGATGGTGCAGTGGTAGAAGTTCACCAGGATCTGAGGAGACAGATGGACCTTCTTCAGTCTCCTCAGGAAGAAGAGACGCTGGTGAGCCTTCTTGATCAGAGTTGAGGTATTGTGGGTCCAAGAGAGGTCATCGGAGATGTTGACTCCCAGGAACCTGAAGCTAGAAACACGTTCCACCTCCGTCCCGTTAATGTGGATGGGGGTGTGCGTGCCGCCCCTGGACTTCCTGAAGTCTACAATGAGCTCCTTGGTCTTCTTGGAGTTAAGGGCCAGGTTGTTGTCAGCGCACCATGCTGCTAAGTGCTGGACCTCCTCCCTGTAGGCCGACTCATCGTGTTGCTGATGAGGCCAATCACCACCTCCTCCCGGTAGGCCTTCTCGTCGTTGTCTGAGATCAGGCCCACCACCACATCTCGTGAAACGTCATCTGTCCATTCCCTCCACAAATGATGCCTGACCTGCTGAGTTCCTCCAGCACTCTGTATTTTGCTCTAATGTTGATGATACCAGTGTTACCACTTTACAGACTCTTATGTAGATATGCACCTTTCCTTGCATAACATCAGGAGGAACAATGTGCTGATCTGCATCTTGAATTTCACGTTGTGCCTAGACTACTTCCCAATGTTATTGACAAGCAGAAGTCCTCTGATTAAATGACAGAGGCAGTAATTCCCAACTCCTTAATCTTACCTTTTCACACTATTTACATATTTGAAAAAAAAAGTATTTGAAAGGAAAGCTAAGTTTTCTCACCTCTTCATCTCTAAACTACTTCATGACTGGTTATCTTGGTGAGCTTGTCTCAAAGCTAAAGTTTATTCCCTTAAAATTATATAACCGCAGCATTAATAACCAGAAGCGGCAGAGTGGTGCAGCTGAAAGAGTTGCTGCCTCACAGTTCAGAGACCCAGGTTCAATACTGACCTCGGCTGTTGCCTGTGTGGAGTTTGCACATTCTTCTTGTGATTGCATGGGTTTCCCACGGGTGCTCTGTGGGTTCCTCCCACATCCCAAAGAGGTGCGGGTTTGTAGGGTTTAATTGGATTCTGTAAATTGCCCAGTGTGTACGGAGTGCTTGCGAAAGTGGGATAACATAGAACTAGTGTGAACGATGATAGATGATTGGTGTGTTCTCGATGGGCCGAAGGGCCTGTTTCAATGCTGTATCTCCAAATTCAACTAAACCATTTAAAAATGTATATACGCTGTTATTTTGCAGCAATTTGAAAATAAATAATGGGTTAATATTTTAAGTACATTGCAGCCAGCAACTATTTTCTATAATTCCGACAAAACAAAACGCCATCCTCAGAAATTGCACACTAAACCGCACATCAAAATTGTACTCTTCTGCCATGGTTCTGCTGTTCATTATAATGACGGAAACAATAAGCAATGCTCTCAATTTTAGAGTAAAGTACAGAGCATGTTTGCACAATTATTCCCAATTGGTGCCTGGAGTTCCCTCTTAAAGGATGAAATAATCTTCAGCAAGTGTAATTGTGGAAACTAGGAAAAATGTCAGTTTTAATTGGATATGTTAACTAATTGGCTGCCTGAAGCTCTTGAATGCCTACAGACTAACATTGTAATTTTTGGATGTGTTGTGGTTCTCTTTCTACTAAAGTTGCAGAGAAAATAGCATTTGTTTCTGAAGAAAGCCAACTAACTGCAAAGACTCCTTCTTACAGAGTATATGCCAATAGTGACAACAGGGGCATTGGGTGGCAGAGCGCCCCTCCCCCACCCGTTGCACACCCACTTCTCCCACTATCCCATATCTCTAACTTCCCACATTTCCCTTTCCCATTCCACCATTACCTTTCCCTCTGACTACATTTCACTTGTTATTTGATAACCTTTTCACCTTTACCCTTTGCCACTTACTCCACCTAGTTACCCCCCCCCCCTCCCCCCCCCTCCCCCCCTCTCCCCCCCCCCCTCCCCCCCCCCTCCCCACTCAACCTATTTTCTCAGCTTTCTCCACACTATTGCAATCAATCTGAAGGGAGGTCCTGACCCAAAATCTCGCCTATCAATTCCCTCCAGAGATGCTGCCTGACCCTTTGACACTTTGTGCTCTGCTCCAGATTCCAGCACCTGCAGTTTCTTGTGAGACCATTCTCTCTTCCCTGGTCCATTCATTCCCCACTTTCATTTGAGGTGCATTACACCAAATTGACTGTTTCCACTTTCCTTATCACAGCTTGCTATCACTTCCCTACTAATAAATCCTGATATTTTCCAGAATACTGATATTAGGGAAGTTGAACTGCAGTTCACTATTTCCTCTTATATTCCCCTCTTAAATAGTGTGGATTAATTAAATATTTTCAGTTTGTGGCAACCATTTTAAGATCCAGGAAATTTTGACAGATGATAACCTGTGCACCTAGTAACTTCATAATTGTCTCCGTCAAAGCTTTGCTGGTCTTGGAATGTTAAGTTACAGTTAACTTAACTGTAAATTAACATCCCAAGGGTGATGAGGGTGCACTTTGTGTACGGTTATCAGGTTCAATCACCCTGCTATAGGAAAGATGCTATTAAGCTGGAAAGGGTGCAGAGAAGATTTTGGTAGATGTTGACAGGACTCGAGGGCTTGAGCTATAGGGAGAGATTGGCAGGCTAGGAGTGCAGGAAACTGAGGGTTGGTCTTTTCGAGCGGTATAAATTTATGAGGTGAATGCACAGTATTTTTCCCAGGGTAGGGGAATCAAGAACTAAAGACCGTAGGTGAGAGGTGAAAGATTTAATAGGAACCTAAGGGGCAACTTTTTCACATGGAGGTTATTGGGTATATGGAACAAGTTGCCAGGGGAGGCAGTCAAGGCAGTACAAGAATAACATTTATAAAACATTTGGACAGGTACATGGATATTAAATTTTTAGAGCAATATGAGCAAAATGTGGACAATGGGACTAGCGTTGATGGCTATAGCATCCATAAATTGGGCCTAAAGGTTTGTGTCCATGCTACATAATTCTATGACTTTAAAACACTGAGTTGCAAGCCAACAACTTTCATTTCCATTAATTTCATCACAAACAATTTTTTTTATTGCTACATTTAATATCATGGAAGTCATAATATTAGATGGAAGACACTGATTTCCTCCAGCATTTGTGTTTTGTTCAAGATTCCAGCATCTGCAGTTCCTTGTGTCACCAAATACTAACAGCAATTTATATTAACCATGATCACATACAGAGCAGAACTGACTAGATTTCCTTTCCTTAAGGACACAAGCAAAGCAGATGGGTCATATGTAAGTTATTAGTATTTATTTTGACACTGCTGGCACTTTGTGCCTGGCTCAGACAGATAAAGGTAATGGTCTTGCAAAATGTCCGTTTTGAAGACCATTTGTATTTTCAACATAGATTTGTTGGGTAATGTTGCATTGGAATGGCTATAACAGATGACATCAATCTTCGAATGAAAGATTTTACACAGTCAGTAGGTACAGCGTATTTCATACCACGACAGCAGAAACCAAGAATAAGAATTAATTTTCAATCTGATCTGATGCATGCACAAATCACGTTGAAACTACTTTGGTGAAAACAATTAATGATAAGCATTAATATAATAACCTAAGATGAATGATTTGTTCCCACTGGACCATTTTAAAAAGTACATAACAGAATACTTCGAATAGAATTTAAAGATGTGACTCGTTAAGATTCTTTGGAAGGTAAATGCAGAGTAAATGGTGATGCAAATATTTTGATATTATTTTACATTTTAATTTACTGTTAGTGCAAGATAGGATTTGCAATTAAAAGGTAAGATTCTTAATAGATTTGGACAAATTGTACAATCATTTATTCACATTTTAACAAGTTTGGATTAATTAACTACTCAAAGGGCACTGAACTGAAATATGAATTGTTTCTCTCTTCACACATGCTGCCTGGTTTACTGAGTATTTTCAATATTTGTTTTTATAAACAATATAATTTTACTGTATTGTTTTAGCTCAGAAATACTGGTTGAAAAAATACCAGCAAAATAGAAAAAACAAAACATAAGTTGTCTCTCTTGTTTGATGCAGCACAATGATAACAAATATATATATATTTTAAAGTTATGCATATTATTTGAAAAGGGTAAATAGAGAAGCCAAATTGCATTAAGTGTCACAGAATCATAGTCATACAGTATGGAAAAAGCCCCTTTGGCCCAACTTGTCCATGTTGACCAAGGTGGCTCATCCAAGCTAGTCCTATTCGCCTGCACACAGCCCATAATCCCTCTAAACCATTCCTATCCATGCACTGCCCAAATGTCTTAAGTTGCAGCCTTGATTAGATGGTATTGTAGTGGCAGATTTTTATATCATTCAACAGATTACTCCCTCTAGCCACTAAAGTAGACTACATGGTTAAGGAGAATGTTGTAATATGCATGTGAGCTATTCGTGAGACCTTCAGAGCTTCATTACAGACAAATCTTCATAACACAGTCTTTGATTAATAGTTTCTTTATTGTTGAAGAAACACAATAAGATACATCCAACCTTCTTCTCCAGCTCATACACTTTAATCTTCGTCAAATTCCAGCATATCGCTTAAAAATCTCCTCGTGTCTCGGTTAAACGTCACATGGTCGAAGGGTAAACCTTCCCCATGTAAGTTCAAAACTAAACTAAAAAACTAAGCTTCTGCGCAAGAAACTTAGCTCCAAACATGCCCTAGGCTACATCATAAATCCCACCCACATAATAACGGCAGTCTAAAATTTAAAGGCAAATGCCATAATTAATGACACACAAAATAAGCCAAATGGCCACTACAGGTATTAGTTATAAGGGGAGGTGGACAAGCTTGGATTGTTTTCTCTAGAGCATCGGAGGCTGAGGATGGAAGTGTATAAAATTATGAGGGGCATTGATAGGGTAGATGGGTTTTTTCATCTTTAGCCTTTGATACTTGCTAAATAATCCTTTAATTAAACCCTCTCGTTTGTATCCACCTATCACTTACCAGGCTCAACCCCCCCACCCCTCCCGCGCTCATGTCTTCTTTCCAGCTTTCTCCCCATTACCACAATCAGTCTAGAAAAAGAGAGTCCCAACCCAAAATGTCACCTGTCAAACTTGAATGGCAAGAGTTCTATTTAAAGAAAGGTGTAAATACCACCAAGTATGACACTATTGAATGTATAGACACTGAGAATGTATGGAGATTTTTGTGCAGTTTTTTTTCATATATAATTGTTAGTCTGAATGAAGCTTATTTTTTAAAGAAAATAATTCCCTCCACAGATACTCTCTGACCCGCAGAGTTCCTTTGGCTCTCTGTGTTTTGCACCATGAATCATTTTGCGCTTCTTCATCAAAATAGCACTGTGGGATCTCCCACATTTAGCTCAGTGTGCAAATGAAGCCTGAGAAATTTGTCCGAATTTTAACAAACAGAGCAGCGCTCTCTTACCCTGCACTGAAGTGGCCGCCTAAATTCTGTGCACTGGAGTGAAAGATTTATAACATTCGTTGCTTTTATATTTTCTTGTTGAATAAATCTATCCCACAAAATTGTTAGAATGCGTGCTACATACAAAATACGAACGTTGTGAAAACAATACAGGAAGCTGGATGTGCAGTAAATCTTGCGTGGCTAACACCCTGGAGAACCAGAGATCAATATCTAACACCTTTGTTATTCTTCAGAAAAGCTTCAGGCATTTATATTGTTTTGTAAAAGCTCTGTGCAGTTTGGAACAGGTCATCTGGCCATCCATGCATCTGCAAGTAAAGCAGGCCCGAGGGACAAGCTGGAGGGATTCACTGCTTCACAGATAACAGAAAAAAAGGCTCACAAAGTTACAACAGCTTAAAGCTCAGAGAAAAATAACTCAGTAACACATAATTATTCACACGAAGGTCTGTTTAATTAATGGGAGATTGCTGGTACTATCCTGCAGTCTTTCTGTAATTTTTTACTATTGAGGGTATAAATATTAAAATATTTCCATTAAAATATATTGCTTTAAAAATGCTAAAGGTTTAGTTATTTAATTTCTTAATAAGGTGACTGGATGTCACTTTTTAAAATGATCATATATATATTTTTTAAATTGGTTAATATGTTCTTGTTATCATCAGCCTTTGCTGATATAAACAATGACAGGCATGATTCAGTATGAACAAACATGATAAGAAAGAAAAAATATGATAATGTTAAATATAATCAACTGTACCAACAAAGCTGGTAACGTCATTTTATTACAGGACTGGTATCCATTTTATGACAGGATTGGAAGCCATTTTACCTTACAGAGAAACAACTATCATTGTTGGCATTAAATGGTCATCAGAGTCACACAAATTACTTTTTAATTGATTTTTAATAAAAATGCATTTTAAGCAATAATATATCTGTTGCGACATGAATCGGGTCATTTTTTGTATTTGTGATATGCTGACCAAATGATGAGAAAACACAATATAGTTGATCCTGTATATTTGAACAACTGATTTGATAAGGTAGAATATGCAATTATTTGTGATATACAATAAAATGATAATCTATGAGCCGGGTTGTTAAAGTACCATGTGGGGAGAGGGTTACTGGGGGAGAAAGGGGGGGAGTGATTTGGCCATACAAATAAATCTAGTTCAAGTACCAGCTATAACTTTATGTATTAACAAATATTTTATTGCATGAAATGCATTTATGTGATTCTGCTGACCATTTGATGCCAGCATTGCCAGTTGTTTCTCTGCACATTTCTCCCACTATACCACCTTCCGTACCATCATTTTCCAACTATCTCCTTTCCTCTGGCTTCACATTTCACACCTCTGCTATCATTAGCTGTTTATCTCACAGTCTTTTGTTTTTCCTCTCCGGCTATTGTATTCAGCTATCTGCCAATCAACCTCCTTCCTCACCTGTATCCACCTATCAGTTAGAATGTGCAAACTCCACACAGAGAGAACCCGAGGTCAGGATCAAACCCATGTCTCTGGCGCAGTGATGCACAGCTCTACCAGCTGCACCACTGTGCCACCTGGATAGCTGTCAATGAGAGAAATAATCCAAGTTTTTAGTTTGTTTTCATCATCTGAACACGTAACATTTAAATAATGTGTGAATTAACATCGCAGCAGTTTGATACCACATTGTACCAGTCAAATAGCTCTTCACAAGTCGTAATCAATGCTACCAGAGGATGCTTCGGGGTCAACTTCGGAGTCTTTGACAGTGAAGCATATGTCAAATTAGTCGCAAATGGAGGCAGTGGCTGCCCATATCCCCTGTGACTGACCACAAACCATTCATGTTCTTTCAACTGGAAATCATGTCGTATCAGGATGCATTAACAACCAACAATTTCAAATCCTATCACCTTCTCGAGCAATTAGGAATGAACATCAGCCATGAAACAGTGGCCTTATCCCACTCGAATCCTGCTCTACCTGCTGCGTCACTGTGCCACCCCATTCCTAGTCCCATTTAACCGTTTTTGGCCCATATCCCACTAAACCCTGCCTATTCATGTTCTGCCTTTTAAATGCTGTTATATTACCTGCCTCAACTACCTCCTTTAACAGGTCATTTCACATTTCCACCACCCTCTGAGTGCAAAAGTTGTCCCTCACATTCCGGCTATGGGAGTAAGATCATCCCATCAACGGTAGGCTCGAGGCCCCCGACCGTGGGACGACAAAGAAGAGAAGACATTTAACTTTTTTTTTGCCTTGCATCACAGTGAGGAATGTGGAGAGGTCACTGTGGTGGATGTTTATGTTAAACTCTATTTTGTGTGTTCTGTTGCTTTTTATTTGTATGACTGACTTGGCAAATTAAATTCCTCGTATGTTGCAAAACATACTTGGCTAATAAAGTATTATTGTATTGTGTTGTATTGTACTCACTCTATCTATTCACTCTATCTATTCCCCTCATGATTTTGGACACCTCTAATTAAACCATTAGACAACTGTTTAAGAAGTCTAATGATTTCATTAAGAAGTCCCAACTTGCTCTACATCATTTGGGGGCTCAAATGTACATGAATTGGGTTAAAAGAATCAAGGTGAACATTTATTGAAAACAAATAACCATGGTGTGGGTAAGAACATAGAACATAGAACAGTCCATTATGAGAACAGGCTCTTTGGCCCACCATGTTTGTGCAGAACATGATGCAAATAACTAGTTATTAAATGCGATGCAATAGATGGTCTATAGTTCTGAAAAGTCAACCATTTATCCTCCATTGATAGACACAAAATACTGGAGTAACTCAGCAGGTGAGTCAACATCTCTGGAGAAAAGGAACAGGTGACGATTCGGGTCGAGACTCTTCTATCTTCCATCTCGGTCAAAGAGCTGCAGTATTCTCAATCGACACAGGATGGAATGCCCTGCCCTTGGTCACATGGCCTTCAGGTACTGGTGTCCTTACTTGACAGCTGATGAGATTTGCAAAAAGACCTTTTGCAAGTAAACACAATGATTTCCTTCCCTCACCGGCAATTACTAAATCATTTATTTTGAACCATAGCAATCAATGAAAAGGTGTATAAATGCAAAATGCAAAACCATTGATCCAGGGATATGAGTTTGAATCCCAACTTGGCATTTGAAGAACTTAAATTCAAATAATTAAATAAATCTGGAGTTAATTAAAAAAATAATCTCAGTGACAGGAACTGTGAAACTATATTAAAAAGATCAGGTTTATTAATTTCTTCCAGGGAAGAAACCTGCCATCTTTAAGCCCCTGTCCCACTTTCATGACCTAATTGGCGACCTCTGCCGAGTTTGCCCTTGACTCATACTCGCAGCATGGTCGCCAGGAGGTCATAGGAGGTCGTAGGAGGTCTTCGTAACTCTTCCTCATGCTCGTGTGTGGTCTTCGCATACTCGTGGCCTCAAGTAGGTCACGGCGTTTGTTCCAGCCTGATAAAAAATGTCCACGAGTAAAAAAAAGGTTGGCATGGATTAAAATTGATACTAGTAGATAGGTCGTAGGTAGGTCATAGTGGGTCGTGATGGTAGTCGTAGGTAGTCATAGATAGTCGTAGGTAGTCGTAGATCGATAACTGGCCTGAGAAAAAAATGCAAACATGACATAATTTTATCATGTGATCATTTTCCACTCGTAGCTGGTCGTAGTTGGTCTTAGGTGTGGAAGACTGAGGTCGAGGGGGGTCATAGGAGGTTATAGACATAGTCGTAGGAGGTCGTAGACATCGTCGTAGGAGGTCGGAGACATAGTTGTAGAAGGCCGTAGACATAGTCATTGGAAGTCTTTTACTTCGGCGAGTCAACACTCGTGGATTAGGTTGTCCAAGTGGGACAGGCCTTTACCTGATATGGTCTATATGAAAATGTAGTTGAATCTTAGCTGCCTCCAGAATTTAAACATTATTAGCAAAGGATGGTAAATGTTGGCATTGCTGGCAATATCCACATCATGTGAACAAATTGAAAACAAAAGTAGCAACATATTTGGGAACAGCTCTGTTCAAAATCGCAAGAAATGGCAAATTGTGGATGTAGCCCATTCCACCACACAGACCAAACTTTCCACCATTGAATAAATAAGGACTCATCCGAAACCAATTAATTCCTTCTTTCCTCCCCACCCCCACTCCCCCTGTTTGGCAGAAGCTTGATAGTGTGCACCATCAGACTCGGGAACAGCTTTTTTCCCGCTGTTATCAGGCTTCAGAACGGTCCTTCCGCAAACTTGGATACTGTCTGGTTCACCTCTCTCCATTGTTCACATTGGACTTTTGTACCACAATACTGAGCACTCTGCATCTCCCCTTTGCTCGACTTTGAGCTTGGCTGGATTGTCCTTATTTATATTATTAACTGATCTGATTGGATAGGGTGGTTTTATGCGGTGGGTGGGGGAGGGGGTCGGGGGAAACTTTTTTTCAATATCTAACCTTGCCGGAGATGTAATTGCTTTCCGGATCGTATCTCCGGTCGCTTTGCGGCTGAACAACATGGAGCTGGAGGACTTGCTCAAGATTGACTTTGAGCCCAACCGCGGGGCCCTGGAGTTACCACCATAGCCTGCGATCCCTTGCCTGGGATCGACACTCCAACTGCGGCCTGCGGATTTCAACATCAAGGAGCTCGCAGTCTCAGGTAGAGATTGATGTCGGGAAGCTCCAAGATCGCAAGAGGTTCGACTAGCCCCGACCCGGGGTCCGATCGCCCGGTGCGGGGAGCTGAGATCCCCCCGATGTGGGAGCTTGATCGCCCCGATGCAGAGGGCCCGACCGTTGGCTACGGGAGCCTAGATCGTCCCGTCAACGGAATGCTCGAGGTCCCCAACCGCGGGAGAACAAAGAAGGGAAGAGATTAAACTTTTTTTTCGCCTTCCAACACAGTGAGGAATTGCGGAGGAGTCACTGTGGTGGATATTTATGTTAAAATGTATTTTGTGTGTTTTGTTGCTTTTTATTGGTATGACTGTATGGCAAATCAAATTCCTCATATGTTGCAAAACATACTTGGATAATAAAGTAGGATTATGATGATTATGATCAGTAACGCAAACATAGCTTTTCACTGCACCTCGTACACATGACAATAATAAACCTAGTCTTAAAACTAATCTAATAGGCTTTTTCCTTGCAGTTTATCCATGGCACAGGATCAATCTTCTCAAAGTAGTGAACGGTAGTAAAACATTAATAATACATTTAACATAGCTAAATTCATAGAATGCCAACCAAACACGCCTTATGGTTCAAAGATATACTCAACAAATGACAAGCTGATACTAAAAGCACTATTATTTTAATTGGAGTGCTCTGATTCATGCCAGATTTTCATTAAAGCATTATTAAGATGGAACAATTAAAAACAGCATGATATTGCATCCTCATAGACAATACTAATTTCTCACTCTAAGCTTTGCCAAAACTGTAACTGTTCTTTCTTTATGAACCAATACAATAGCTTGTGGATTCATAGATTAGCCTGAACACTTTGTCACTACCAATCAATAGGCAGAGCAGAAATGGCATAATTTGGTTCTACTATCTGGGTAAAACAGGATTTCACCAGAATTTTTAATGGAATGAAAAACTAAGTGATACATAACTGCTCATTCAATATTTTTTTAGCATTATGAACTGCTTGTACAGTTGAAATCAAATGTCCTCATTCATTCATCTGCGTTTAGCTTAAATAAAACAATTAAGAACTCTTTAACAGATTATTTAGGGGCAAGTAGTCAATTGAAGAATGTGAGATTTAGCAATTTGCATTTCTGAATTTCCTGACATAATTTCTGAAACTTTTGAGTGCAAAAGAGTTGTTGGTGCAAATTGATGTGTTTAGTAATTAAGTGTATTCAACCTGGACATTTCTCAACTTTCCATTTCCATTTTTGCATAATAGCTTTCTGTTTGGAATCATTTATCTCAGATGTGATAGATTAAGCAGTGTTAGTGCATGGGAGTGTGGGATAGACGGCAAGTTACTGAATTCATTTCTAAATGGCAGCGTTGAATGTTTAACTCTCAATTGGACTGATCTGAAGCAGATATCCAAATCCAGATATCCATATATCCTAAGCACACCCTATCGATAGGAAGGTGTGAGTGAGTGGTTGATGCTCTGGAGGAGGGTAGAGGTTACTGCCCTCCTCTCAGAAAGCATAGCACACAAATGTAATCATATTTTGCTTCTATAGATTCCTCTAGCAGCACCTTCCAGATACTGAGACTATGCTCTGAAGTAGCCACAGTGCCATATTTTCAAAATTCAAAGAATCATTTTTAGGTTTAGGATACAGAGTGTCAGAATATAGTTCTCAGCATTGCACCATGCCAGTTCCATAGAGGAGGTCCAATGTCTGGTAGAGGTAGAGGTAGGGTTGAATTGGACAGTACCATAGCTTATGGAAGGGCTGTTCAGAACCCTCATAACAGAGGAGATGAAACTGTTCCTGAGTCTGGTGGTGCGTGCTTTCAAGCTTCAGTACCTTCTGCTTAACAGGAGCAGGGAGAAGGAGGAATGACTGCGGTGGGATGTCTTTCAATATGTCGACTGCTTTTCCAAGTCAGTGTTAAGTGCAGATGGAACCAATGGTAGGGAGTTTGTTCTGTGCGATGGACTGGGCTACATCTGCAATCCTCTACAATTTATTGATGTATTGGGCAGAGCTGTTTTATGGTGCCCAAGAAGTCCATTTACTATATTAATAGCCCTGTCCCACTGTACGAGTTCATTCAAGTGCTTTCCCGAGTTTAAAAAAAAATCAAACTTGTGGTAGGCACGTAGAATGAACGTAGCGGGTACGTCGGAGCTCGGGGACGTCTCTTAGCGGCTCGAAACGCTAACGGCAGGTACTCGGGAAATGCGGTAAGCTCGGGAAGACTCGTGAAGATTTTTCAACATATTGCAAAATGTCCATGAGAGCCCCGAGTACCTGCGAGCGGCCATTACCGTAAATCTCTGAGTTCGAATCAGGGCAAACTCGGGAGAACTCTTTGAATGAACTCGTACAGTGGGACAGGGCTTTATCTATGATGATATAAAAGAGCTAGTATCTCTCACATCCTAGTATTTGGATGCTTTTAACAAAATCTTGAAAATGTATTTTCCAAAGAGTTTGGTGCTATCAGTTGGACATAAGAAGGCAGTGGAGGCCAATTCTCTGGATGATTTCAAGAGATAGTTAGATAGAGCTCTTAAACATAGTGGAGTCAAGGGATATGGTGAGAAGGCAGGAACGGGGTACTGATTTTTGATGATCAGCCATGATAACATTGAATGGCGGTGCTGGCTCGAAGGGCCGAATGGCCTACTCCTGCACCTATTGTCTATTGTCTATTGTCCATAAGCAATTTATGAACTACATTTGAATTCAATCCAATTTTGGTGTAAATACTGTTACAAAGGCTTGATATGTACAAAAAAATCTAGCTTTAACTGGTTTGTAGTACATAGTTCCAAAAAGGTCAAGGAAGGCAGCAAAATGCGAACCAGATTTCACACTTTCATCTTGTTAAATGTAAAACAAAAATTCTCAGCCAGATTAGGTTCGTAGAAAGTGCGGGTCATGTAAAATAATTAATTCTGGATGCTCAATCAATAAAGTCATCGCCATGTACATTATTATGCCTATGTTGCAATAATGATTATTTCAAAAGTAGTCTTTACTGTGAATTGTCTTGACACTGCCAGGGAATATGAAGCGTGTCATATGAGATGTTGTTTCTACATCATGATAACTAGCATACATTGTACAGACTATGTCAGAGGTTGAGAGGAGACCTGATAAGGAGTATATAAAATTATGAGAGGCAGAGATAGAGTAGGCAGTTAGAATCTTTTTCCCATGGGCAACTTTGTTATACAGAGGGTGCCTGGAATGTACTGCCGGGGGTGGTGGTGGAGGTAGATACAATATTTAAGAGTCATACGATAGGAATACACAAAGTGTTGGAGTAACTCAGTGGGTCAGGCAGCATCTCTGGAGAAAAAGGATGAGTGATGTTTTGGGTCAGAACTCTTCTTCAGACAGAAAGTGCGGGGGTGAGGGGGGCTGGAGGTAGGAATAGGCTGGAACTAAATGAAAAGCACATGGATATGTAGGGAAATGGATAAAGTGACGACATACAAGATTTGTTTAACTTAGCATCAAGTTCGATACAGCCATTTAGGGCTAAAGGGCCTGTTCATGTGCTATATGTTCAATATTCTGATAGTTATTTACATGTTAGTCAAATACTGCTGTTTAGTTTAGTTTAGTTTAATTTAGTTTAGTTTAATTTAGCTTAGTTTAGAGATGCAGCATGGAAACAGGCTCCTCATGTCCACACCAACCATCGATCACCCATTCACTGTGGTATCTCACTTTTCATACTGTTGCATGCTTAAATATTGTTTGTTTTTCAAAAAAGGTATCCTTCATCATTAGCTAGTACGTAAGTCAGTTACTAATTTAATCCCACGTCCATTGCAATAGAAAAAGCGAAAAACAAATGTGATTTTCCAAATTATTTCAATGCCAGCTGAAGACTGTGTCACTGCTTTGTGACAATCTCTTGGCATCATTGCAGAATAGAGAATGTTAAAAATGTACAGTTGGAACCCGGAAATTGTGACTCAGGAAAATAAAATAATGTACAATGACATCCAGCATAAACTTCTGCAGTCAGCAGAACCGCAGCAGGGAGATGGAGCTTCAGCTGGGGACTGGCTATTTTCTAACTGACTGGCACAACAGGCCCGAGAGATTTAGTAATGCATTATGTTGCCCCTGTTGCTGATCTGATGTCCGTCAGTTGAACTGTTCAGGATAGTTTGAAAGTAGAATCTTTAATTTATTTTAAAGTACTACTTCACACAGAGTAGAATTCTTGCTTCAGCTAATTTTGAACAGACCAATTTGAATAAACAATTTGGAGTAAAAAATAATTTTCATATCAAGTTAGAATTGCTAACAAGGTGGTGGAGGCAGATGTGATAGTGACTTTTAAGATAGGCACATGGATATTCAGGGAATAGATGGATATGGATTACATGCAGACAGAGGAGATTAATTTAGTGTGATATTATGTTCAGCATGGACATTGTGGGCTGAATGACATGTTCCTCTGCTGTACTGTTCTATGCTCCATGTTTTATGCTCTATGTTCTATGGACTGGTGGAAGTCATTGTGCAGATTGGAGAGCAGTGAAAATGATGAGGTATTCCACTTCACTGTCTCCACCCTCATGACAATCAGTAGTAGAAAGATGGTGACAATGCCATCTCTTGAACCTGTGGATGGTGGTGAAATCACTTGAAGGTCGGCACTTGGTGCTTGTCACGATTTGCTACCAAGAGCGGTGAGGCATTGCCAGCTGACCTTCACCATTGCTCATGTTGAGGAGCAGCCCTTGCTTTATGATGGCAGCTCTGAGCTGTGGACTGAGCTCAAAGGGGAAGCTATATTTCCAATTGAGGCTTGAATTGACTTGGCCTCCACTCTGCAAGTTTTAACACAGCAACCTCACCTTTCTGATGGCACAGCAGAGGATTCTTCATGTGAGGAAGAGGACTCTCCCGTGAGTTAGTATCACCCCTTTGATAAAAGGCATGCTCACAGATAATGTGTCCCTGGTGGACTGCAGTGACAGCTTTGGTGATGAATCAGGGCATTCCATCCACTTATTTGGTACTGCTTTTACAAACCAGACTACCTTGTATGTGGAGGAATTATTTAATGAAGGTGAGCGATACATCACTGCGGTGTGCATGGCACCAATGCTTTCCAGCAGTCAGAATATCGAAATGTGATTTCCAGGTTATTGAGCAAACTCCTGGAGGAATTCAATGGGTCAGGCGGCATCTGTGGAGGGAAATGGACTTCAGTTATTTAGAGATACAACATGGGAACAGGCCCTTCAGCCCATTGAGTCCTTGCCAGCCATCGATCACCCATTCACGTTAGTTCTATGTTATCCCACTTTCTTGACCATTTCCTACACATTCGGGGCAATTTATAGAGGCCAATTAACCTACAAACCTGCACATCTTTGGCGAGGAAACTGAGCACCCAGAGGAAACAAATACGGTCACAATGAGAATGTGCAAACTCCACACAGACAGCACCCGAGGACAGGATCGAGCCTTGCTTTTGGCGCTGTGGGTCAGCAGCTCTACCAGGTGCGCCACGATGCCGCCTTGTTTTTATTGAGAAGGGTCCCGATCCAAAACGTCCCATTCATAGACGTTGCCTCACCCACTGAGTTCCTCCAGTACTTTGTTTTTTTTTGCTTGATTCACATGCTTTCAACAACCACCAGTCCCGACTGAAAGAAAAGGAAGTGAATCTCCTTGTCCTTGAACAGTGAGAGCAGTGTGAATGTCTGAATGTTGCTGGCCACTGTGATTTTGGAAATGTGGCATGCATCAAACATTGGTGACTGGAATTTCGTTGGGTTGACTGGTGCAGGTCATAGAGTCTTAAAGGGTTACAGAGCAGTACAGTGCAGGAACAGCCCACAATGTCCATGCCAAACATAATGCCAAATCAAACTAAACTCCTCCTGCGGCATCTGATCCATATCCTCTATTCCCTGAATATCTATGAGCCAATCTAAAAGATTCTTAAACTCGTAGCTGCCTCCACCATCACCCCTGGCAGTGCAATCCAGGCACCCACCAACCTCTGTGTAAAAAAACTTACTCTACACATCTTCTTTAAATGCTGCCCTTCTCATCTTAAAGCTATGCCCTTTATTATTTGACATTGGCATCTTTAATCCCTTCAATAGACATGGCTCTCTTAATTTTATATACTTCCATCAGGTCTCAGGTCTTTTAGCGATGACATTAAATTAGTGGGCAGTGAGGAAAGGTTTTTAAGTTTATCATGGGACATTGAATAATTCTAATAAATGCAAAATGCTGCATTTTGGTAAGATGGTACTTTACAATTTAGACTTTGGAGCGCGGAAACAGGACCTTCTGCCCACCGAGTCCTTGCCAGCCAGTGATCCCCGTAAACTAGCACTATCCTACACACTAGGGACAATTTACAATCTTTACCGAAGCCAATTGACCTACAAACCTGTATATCTTTGGAGTGTGGGAGAAAACCGGAGTACCCAGAGAAAACCCACGCGGTCACAGCGAGAATGTACAAACACCGTACAGACAGCACCTGTAGTCAGGATCGAACCATGGTCTCTGCACTGTAGGTCAGTAACTCTACCACTGTGCCACTGTGCTGCCCTGCACTTGCACAGTGAATGGTAGGACCTTGGGGAGTGCTGTAAAACAGGGAAACCTAGGGGCGCAGGTACATAGTTCCATGAAAGAGGCAACACAGGTGGACAGGTTGTGCTGTTTGGTACAGGAGTTGGGATGTCATGTTACATCTGTACAAGATGTTGGTAAGGCCATATTTGGGGAATGAGTGCAAAAAATATTTACAAGGATGTTACCGTGTGGATGGTTTGAATTATAAGGAGAGGCTGGGTCATTTTCCCCTGGAGTGTAGCAGGCAGAAGGATAATCTTATAAAGATTTATAAAATTATGTGGGACATAGATAGGATGAATAACCATAATTGGTTTTCCTACGGTAGGCAAGTCTAAAACTTAATGTATAGGTTTAAGGAGAGATGAGAACGATTTAAAAGAGACCTGAGGGGAATTTTTTTTCACATATAGGGCGGTCTGCATATCGAACGAGCTGCCAGTGGAATGGGGTAAAAGTAGGTACAATTACAACATTGAAAATACACTTAGACAGTTACATGGAGGAATATGTGGGTTTAGGAAGGTGGTAACTCGGTTAGCATGGACAAGTTGGGCCGAAGGGCCTTTTTCTGTGCTGCATAGCTCTGTGACTCTGACTTCCATTGGACATGTGCTGCCTTGAATCAAATTCAGCGCAGCCAACGCTTTTTTACTATCCGTTGCCTAACTAATTGTCCAAGTAACTTGCACGTGTAAGAATAATATGATTCTGTTCATATATAGGGTGTAAGTTGTTATGATTGGGAGAATGTAGCACTCAAATAACTAGTAGCTCTCCTGGGTCTCTGAGTTAGTAGGCAGTCAGCCAAATAATCTTGGACTGTATCTCATTCTGCAACACATTGAAGTGTCAATATTTCGACAGTGAAGGAAGGAAGGCAAGAGCCATCTTCAGGTTCCAAGCAGAATTTGCCGTAATGACGAGTGAAATGCTGGCATACCTTATCCCTGAGGAAAACACGTGACGCAGTGCATTATGTTTTGTTTTACTCTGGTATTTATTTTCAGTAAATTGAGTGATTATAGTTATATATTTGACAGCACAGAAGCAAGCAGTTTCTAATCAATGCCAACCTACGAATATCATCCCTAGTGGATTAGGATAATAATAAGATAACCAAAAATTCAAATGGAAATGTTGGTCAATGTAAGGTCTCGAGTGCAACTATGCTGTGTAAATCTCAATCATTATCTGTCAATCCTCCACAGCCTTCCTTGTGGGAATCGTGAACTTTAGGTGACCAGGACTTGGCATCAGGAGTTAATTGGGCCTGAGGACATATTTGCATTAAGATCATGTATTCTATCCGAAGTGCTTACATATCAATTCCTGTGCCTACATTCATGATGGACTCTGAATTTAATGTTAGTACTTCCCATTGCCCTATATAGTATTTAAGCGATTTCCCTTGGGCTGACAATAATTGCAGTTTTACATGCTTACATAGGAATTGATGGCAGAAGAAACCAATAGCAATGACATGCAGGAGTAAGATTTATACCACGGTTAGTTCAGTTTAACGATACAGCATGGAAACAGGCCCTTTGTCCCAATGAGTCCACGCTCACCATCGATCACCTGTTCACACCAGATTTATGTTATCTCACTTTCTCATCCACTCCTTGCACACTAGGGGCAATTTACAGAGGCCAATTAACATACAAACCTGCATGTCTTTGGGACGTGGGAGGAAGCTAGAGAAAATCCGCATGGTCACAGGGAGAAACACAAACTCCATACAGACAGCAGCTGAAGTTCGGATCGAACCCAGGTCTCTGACTCTATCAGCTCTAGCAGCTGTGCCACAGTGCAGCCCTATGTTATACAGATCTCTATGCTGTAGAGATTGCAAAAACATTTCTGATCTCAAATAGTGGCACAATGCAGTTTTGCAATTATAAAGAAATTCTGCTAGTTTTCACTAAATAAGAGCTTGTTTTCACAATTAAAGATATATAACAGCAATGGCTTTATTTATATTCACTACACCAGGGGCAATCTGTCTGTCCAAGCTGTGCTCAAAACATTGCTGCAGGGGATTTTTATACAGTATTCTTCAGAGATTTAATCATAACAGCAAATCAATGGGGAAAAATTAGTTTGATATTTCATTTATTCTGTTGAAAAGCCTCTGTTGAAAGGATGATTTTATTTGATTTGATGTGTTCGTGTTTCACAATATGTTGATATCGCTGTAATTCAGATCATGGGCTGTAGAGGCCATTGTTGCTTCACAGTTAAATTCCTATGAAATATACCTATGAGAGATTGGGGCCTGGAAAGTAGTTAGTGCTGGTTATACTGGTCTCAGCAATCCCTCGAAAGCTATTTTAAAAAGCTCTTAAAAAATTGTGCGCGGTTTTGGTTGCCCCATTACAGGAAGAATGTGAAGAGGGTGCAGGAGAGGTTCACCAGAATGTTGTCTGGATAAGAGGATATACTACTTATTCACTCTCAGGAGAGATTGTACAAACCTGGTGGTTTTCCCTTGAATGTCAAAGGCTGAGGGGGAGACCTGATAGGAGAATATGAAAGTATTGGAGACATAGATAGTGTAGACAGTCAGAATCTGTTTCCCAGCATGGAAATCTTAAAGATTCGAGGGCAGAGGGCCAGTGTTTAAAGGATATGGGCTGGGCAGGTTTTCTCACAGAGTGTGATGGGTGCCTGGAATACGTTGCCAGGGGTGGTGGTGGAGGCAAATATGGTAGGGGCATTTAAGAGGCTATAGAGGGAATGGAGGAATATTGCTCATGGGGACACGTGTTGGAGTTGGACACCTCCTCGACTACCTCCTCTAGCTGCCCATTCCATATACCCACCTGTGTAAAAATGTTGCCCCTTGGGCTCCTATTAAATTGTTCCTCCCTCACCTTAAACCTATGTCCTCTGGTTCTTGATTCCCCTACTCTGTGCATTTACCCTATCTAATCCTCTCATTATCTTATACACCTCTATCGGATCACCCCTCATCCTCCTGCATTCCAAGGAATGAAATCCTATCCTGTTCCCTGTAGCTCAGGCCCTCAAGTCCAGAAAAAAAGCTTTCACTCTGTACCATGCTTGAACAAAGTAAAACTGCATTCATCTTCACAAAGGTACACAAAAATGCTGGAGAAACTCAGCGGGTGCAGCAGCATCTATGGAGTGAAGGAAATAGGCAACGTTTCGGGCCGAAACCCTTCTTCAGACTGATAGGGGGTGGCGGGATCTGTGGGAAAACTGGAGTGTTCATCAGCTGAACAGATAGGAAGGTAAGATTCAGGCGAGAGTTTCCAAAATTGTGGATTGCTACACGAGGAAAGAGGTGCTTCAGAGGGTGAACCAAATAGAGTCTGGCAGGAAGAAGAAGCACTAAAGGAGAAGAAGCTGCAGACAAAAGTGATTCAAATTGCCCTGCATACTCAATGCATACTTAATGATCAGCCATGATCATATTGAATGGCGGTGCAGGCTCCAAGGGCCGAATGGCCTACTCCTGCACCTATTTTCTATGTTAATGGAAGCAGATGGAGAAGTGTGGCAAGGTGAACGATCAGGAACTGGCTGCAGAACACCACACTAGAATATTCCACACAAAAAGGTGCTGGATGATCTTAAAACCATCCCTAAATATACCTTAAGATTCCCAGCTCACAGGTAGGAATCTTGCACAGTTGCATCCTTTAAATTTTAGAGGAAAATAGCGGAGGTATCAGTAATTAAAGCCTCTTAAATACCACTATCATATCTGACTCCACAACCACCCCTGGTTTTAGAAGCTTCATGTTTATTGGAAATGCTGTTGTTTTATTAGTGTCATGTGTACCAAGATGCAGTGAAATGCTTTTGTTTGCTCATGTTTAAATAAGATCATGAGTACAATCAAACCATACACATACAGTGGACAATATTTGAATAGTAGAGAACATTGAATAGTACAGTATCAGGACAGGCACTTTGGCCTACAATGTCTGTGCCAAATGCGATGCCCAGACAATTCTGAACTGCCTGCACATAATCCATATCCCTCCATTATCTGCCTATCCATGTGCCTTTCCAAAAGTGTCTTAAATGCTACTTTCATATCTGCCTCAACCTGCACACATGGCAACACATTCCAGGCACTCATGCTCTGTGTAAAAATGCTGGCCGGCATCTCCCTTAAACTTTAAACCCCCTGACCTTAAAGCTAGTCTTTGATATTTCAATGCTGGGAGAAAAGGTTCTGACTGTCGCTCATGCCTCTATGCCTCTCATAATTGTATATACTTCTACTAGGTCTCTCCTCAACCTCCAGTGTTCCAGAGAAAACAATCCAAGTTTGTCGAACCTCGCCTTATAGGTAATACCCCCAATCCAGACAGCATTCTCCAAAGTCTTCACAATCTTCAATGGGGCAAAAGAACTGCACACAATGTATGAAATGTGGCCTAACCAAAATAATATGAAGCTGTGTCATGACTTCCCGACTCTCATTCCCAATGCTCCGACCGATGAATGCAGGCAGACCATATGCATGCTTTACCACTCTATCTACTTGTATTGCTGCTTTCAGGTAGTTGTAGACTTAGACTCCAAAGTGAAGAATGGCATTGTGGTGCAACAGTAGATTTGCTGCCTTACAGCGCCGGAGCCCCCGGGTTTGATTCTGACTATGGGTGCTATCAGTACGGAGCTTGTACATTTGTACGTTTGTATGTTCTCCCTGGGTTTTACAGAAGATGAGCAGGGCAGGTTTTTTACATTAGAGTGGTGGAATGAGCAACCAGGGGTGTTGCTGGAGACAGACACAACAGTGGCATTTAAGAGGCTTTCGAATAGGTACATGGAAATGCAGAGAAAGGAGGGTTATGGATTACGTGCAGGCTGATTAGATTAACTTGGCATCATGTACAGCACAGACATTGTGAGCTGGAGTTGTCTGCGCCAGTGTGGTACTTTTCTACGAAGATAGACACAAAAAGCTGAAATAACTCAGCGTCTCTGGAGAGAAAGAAAGGGTGATGTTTTGGGTCGAGACCCTTCTTCAGATGTTCTATATAAATGAATGAGGGCTGGACTGGGCACTTGTTGGTTTCGAATTACAGCAGTGAGGCTGCTGGAGGAATTTAAACTGGTGGACACAGGGCTATAAAGAAGTTTATGCTACGAAACCTGTATGTGTCGGGGATGATGGCAAGACCAGGCGGAAACAAGAGATCAGCTTTGAGTAAATGAAGCAGGTTTAATGATAATATCATTTGGGTTACCCATCATTGCTTAATCATTGCTGCTCAGGGAAATTCAAATGTAGATCATTTAATCCATGAAAGAGAAAGGCAAAATTGAGGCCTGGAAATTACATTCATAGCCTGCTGTGCTGGGGCCACAGCACACCAAGGAGACCCCTGCTCCACTGGGTGCCAATGAAAGCAAAGAAGCAGCGTGAAAATGTACTTCCAGGTGAAAATCCAAGAAAATCTGAAGATGTGTACAATTATTAGTGGTCCTACCAGTCCACGTAAAGTTCACCCGAGTGTGCCTATCAAAAAGAATCTTAAACACCACTATCGTATCCACCTTCACCACCACCCTTGGCAACACAATCCAGGTATCCACCACTGTCCGTTTTAAAAATGCTTGACCCTGCATGTCTCCTTTAAACTTTGCATCGCTCACTTTAACACCGGGTGGCGCCGTCAGCGATGGCAGCCTCGCCTACAGTCTGTCTGTTTTTTCATCTTTTTTATTATTTTTAGTGTGTTTTCAAAGCATGTGTTAATGTTCTCTGGTTTATTTCATGTGCGGGGTTGGGGAGGGAGGGGTCGGGGGAAACCTTTTTCAATCTCTTACCTTGCCGGAGATGCGATTGTTTTCCGGATCGTGTCCGGTCGTTCTGCGGCCTAACATCATGGAGCTGGCGGCCTTGCTCGAGACTGACTTTGAGCCCCACCATGGGGCCGTGGACTTACCAACGGAGCCTGTGATCCCTGGCCTGGGATCGACACTTCAACCGCGGCCATCGGATTTCAACACCGAGGAGCTTGCAGCCTCAGGTGGTGACTGATGTCGGGAAGCTCCAAAGTCGCAGAAGTTTTGACGAGCTCCGACCTGGGATCTGATCGCCCGGCGTGGGGGAGCTGAGATCCCACTGATGCAAGAGCTTGATCGCCCTGACGTGGAGCGCCTGACGCCCAGCTACGGGAGCCAAGATCGCCCCGACAACGGAAGGCTCGAGGCCCCCGATCGCGGGAGGACCAAGAACTTTTTTTGCCTTCCATCACAGTGAGGAGTGTGAGGGAGTCACTGTGGTGAATGTTCATGTTAAAAATGTATTTGGGTGTCTTTTTGCTCCTTATTGGTACGACTGTATGACAAATCAAATTCCTCGTTTGTTGCAAAACATACTTGAGTTGAGCATTGCTGTACTTTACAGAACCATAGACAAAGCTGACAAAATCGCTACTAATAACTAGGCCTATGTAACCCTGACAAGAGATTCATCTGGTCAGGCAGCATCCGTGGAGGGAATGGACAGACTATATTTTGGATGGTGATCGACGATCCTGACACAAAACATCATCTATATTAACAATGGATATCATACCACTCACTATAGGTTAACCTGCAGGATAACATGTGATGAGCGTTTGTCGGCACTGGGCCTGTACTCGCTGGAGTTTGGAAGAATAAGAGGGTCCTCATTGAAAAATACAGAATAGTGAAAGGCTTGGATAGAGTGGATGTGGAGAAGATGTTTCCACTAGTGGGAGAATTTAGGGTTTGAGGTCATAGCCATTAAATTACTTTCTTTTAGGAAGGAGATAAGGAGAAATTTCCTCAGTCAGAGGGTGGTGAATGTGGAATTCTTGCCACAGAAGGCAGTGGAGGCCATCAGTGGATATTTTTAAGGCAGAGATTGATAGATTCTTGATTAGTAGAGATGTTAGAAGTTATGGCGAGAAGGCAGCAGAATGGGGTTAGGAGGGAAAGATAGATCAACCGTGATTGAATGGCGGAGTAGACTTGATGGGTCAAATGGCCTAATTCTACTCTTATCACTTATGGCCTTATGACATTTTCTATCCATTCTCCCACCAATGCCGCCTGAGCAGTTGAGTTGAATGAATGCTTTGTGATTTGTTCAGGATTCCAGATCTTGTATCTTCACATGAATCATCTGTTTGACTTCAACTAATTTTCCAACTCCTCCCCTCATGTTCACCCTCTAGCTGACTAATTGACTCTACTTTCACAGTGCATTTTAAATTAAGACGCTTGACTTGGCAATGACCCCTGCTGAGTTCAAATGAATAAGTTGCAGCATTTGTAACAGGCTTGAACGCTCATTGCAATTTCAAATGTTTCATTGCTTGCAACGCACTGATTCAGCAACCCTGCCTAAAGTGTTATCTAACACCTACAAATGTGCGGGGCAGGTTACATTGACTACACCTCCTCCCATCCTGCCTCTTGCAAGGATGCCATCATCATTTCCCCTTTTCTGCCACATCTGCTCCAAAGATGAGGCATTCCACTCTACGACATCTGAGATGTCATCTATCTTCAGTAAACAGTTGGATATAGCTCTTAGGGCTAACAAAATCAAGGGATATGGGGAGAAAGCTGGAACGGCGTATTGATTTTGGATGATCAGCCATGATCATATTGAATGGCGGTGCTGGCTAGAAGGGTCAAATGGTTAACTCCTGTAACTGTTTTCTATGTTTCTATGTTTCTAAACGTGGTTTCCTCCCTGCCGTTGTGGAAGAATCCCTCACTATGTCTCTTCTGTGTCCCGCAGTTCTGCTCTTACTTCCTCTCCCTGCAGAGGGAAAAATGAATGAATTTCCCTGGTCGTCGCCTTTAACCCCACGAGCCACCGCATCCAACACATTATTCTGACCATCTTCCCTCTCCCCACCCCATTCTGAATCTTTCCACCTATCTCCCTTCCCCTAGCTTTACATTTCATTCCTTCAAAACGGGAAATTAAATAAAGATAGCGGAGTCAGGGGAAATGGGGCAAAGGCAGGAACCCCCATTGTACTGAGTGGGGATGATATGCCATGATCACAGTGAATGGCAGTGCTGGCTCGAAGGGCCGAATGGCCTACTCCTGCACCTATTGTCTATTGTCTATACTCTTGTATCTGACACCCCTTTTGTCTCTTTTTCACCTCTAGGCTTTGTCAATTACTCCGCCCATCTACCAATCAAACTCTCCCTCCCATCCTTCTATTACTTGCCAGACTTTGTCCTGTCCCCATTTCTCTTTTCCAGCCTTCTTCCCCCTACTTCAATCAGTCTGAAGAAGGTAGCCACCCCAAAACTGTGTCAGTCCATTCCCCCCACAGATGCTGCCTGACCCACTGAGTTCCTCCAGCACTATGTATTTTGCTTGAAATTCTAGCATCTGCAGTTCCTTGTGTCCAGATCGACTATCCTTTGGAAGTAAGACACAAAATGCTGGAGTAACTCAATGGAACAGGCAGCATCTCTGGAGAGAAAGAATGATGACGTTTTGGGTTGAGATCCTTCTTCAGACTTCTCCAGAGATGCTGCCTGTACCGCTGAGTTACTCCAGCATTTTGAGCCTATCTTCAGTGTATAACCAGCATCTGCAGTTTCTTCCCACACATATTTAGAAATATTCTATTATGAATCACAATTCGCTCTGTAGTTGCACATTAAACTGGCAAATGATAGTAACATGTTAATTGGTCTTGAAATATGGCAAGAAGGCTCCATGCCTTATTTCAAATCATATTTTTGCAACTATTCAAGGCTTACTTACTGTATGTCATTGGAGGCACAAGAAACTGCAGATGCTGGAATCTTGAGCAAAACACAAAGTGCTGGAGGGGCTCAGCGGGTCAGGCAGCGTCCGTGAAGGGAATGGACAATGTTTTGGGTTGGCACTCTTCTTCAGACTTCAGACCCATCTGCATATATGCCTGACACTTTGAGTTCCTCCAGCACTTTGTGTTTTGCTTAATTGTGTAATTTCTTAGATAATGATAAACAACAGAAGTACTTGTATTCATTCATAGTTCTTCTTCAGTAACTTACAAAAATTGGACAGGTAGCACACTGATCTATCATGACTAAGCATAATCTGGATACCATTATATTGAATGTTGCCCTTTTTAATTATAAAATAACACATGAAATATGATTTAATTATTTGCATCTCCTTTCATTGGATTTACTTAACTGTAATTATCACTGAATTTTTAGAAGATTGTTTGACTCTCCTTTTAATAGCTTTAAGTATCATCTTCCCTGTAAAAGGCTATAAGATTGAGATCAGTGAGATTCACAGAACAACATGGTTGGGTTTTCCTGTACAATGCAGCAGAGTAAAGGGTGCGCAGTGGTGCAGCTGGTGGAGCTGCTGCCTCACAGCTCCAGAGACCCGGGTTAAATCCTGACCTTGGGTGCTACCTGTGTGGAGTTTAAACATTCTCCCTGTGACTGTGTGGGTTTCCTCCGGGCGCTCTGGTTTCCTTTCACATCTCAAAGACAGCATGTTTGCAGGTTAATTTACCTCTGTAAATTGTCTGTAGTGTGTAGAGAGTGGGTGTGATAGTGGGAGAACAGAGAACACATTAGACCAATGGTGGATATGGGCTTGGTGGGCCTTTATTTAACTTCAAGAAATAATGTTAGAGTGGCCCACAATAGAATTAAAGGGCAACACAAGCTAGTCACTTGCATAATAAATGAGTTGTGCATAGTCTGGTTAGAGAATAAAGATCAACATACATAATTTTAGCTCTATCTATCTATCTATCTACCTATCTATCTATCTATCTATCTATCTATCTATCTATCTATCTATCTATCTATCTATCTATCTATCTATCTATCTATCTATCTATCTCTACATAACTAAAACTCTGATCTTGTTATCTTCTGGTTTGCACGTTTTTTTCTATTTGCGCAAAATGGTACGTGATAGCGCTACGATTTCTCGCCAGCTCACTTATCGTTCTCCTGTGCTGCGAGTTAACCAAGTTTCGTTCCGATCGATGGAATAATATAAGAGTTAGCGAGGTTTAAAAATCTTAAAAACCGCGCGAGTGTAGACCGATCTCCTCTCTTGCCAGTCAGTGCCACATGGATTAGTCTCTTCTTCTGTCATTCCGCGGGATGGTCCACCCCTTCCTGCGCCATCGCGCCTTTACTGGAACTGAGGGACGCTCTGGATGGCTGGCAGAGGTCTCGAACCGGACACAAATTTCAGAGGGCCGCCCAGCCCAGCCCAGCCCAGCCCAGCCCAGCGCAGCCCGGCTCAGCCTAGCCCAGCCCAGCGCAGCCCGACCCGGTGCGGCACAGAGTCGCCGATGTCGCCAAAAGGAAAGCGGAGATTCTGATCCCGGTGGAGGAGAGTGACCAGCGACCAGCGCCCACTGTGAGTCCCCATCGCATCGCCAGCTCCAGCCCCTTCCCCTCTGGTCCCCCTTGCTGGGTCTTGCTCCACTCCCCCATGATACCCCCTTCTCCTCCTGGCTCTTCCCCCGTCTTTTCTCTGAGCTCTCTCCCCTCCGCCCACACACACCCCTCCCCCCACAACCCCCTGCCCACACATCCCTCCGCCTACAACCAGCCCCCCACAACCCCCCCGCCCCCACATCCCTCCCCTCCGCAACCCCCTCGCACCCACAACCCCGCCCCGCCCCCACAATCTCCCCTGCCCACTCACCCCTCCTCCCCCACAACCACCCTCGCCCACACACCCCCCTCCCCCACAACCCCGCCCCACCCCCACAACCTGCCCACACCCCTTCTCCCCCCTACCCCCCCGCCCACACCCCCCCACCCCCCGACAACCCCCCCACAACACCCCCCACCCACACACCTCTCCCCCACAACACCCTCGCCTACACACCCCCCCTTGCCCCCCACAACACCCCCACTGACACACACCCCTTGCCCCCCACATCCCCTCCCACCCCACACATCCCGCCACACCCCCCCTCCCCCACATCCCCCTCCCCTCACACCACCCTCTCCACCCCCCCCTCATACACCTCCCTGCCCACACACACACACCCTCCACTCCCCTCCTACCCCCCCCGCCACACACCCCACTTCCCTCCCCCCCTCCCACATATAAAGAGGAGGGGGAGGGAGTGCTGGGAGATGAGGGGAAATGAGCCATGCCTGCACAGTTAGGAGCTATGGGTGAGTGGTGAAATATGCATTGGGGGAACTGGTTGCGTTGGGGGAACGGGTGAGTGGTGTAACATTGCGTTGGGAATGGGTTGCGTTGGGGTCCAGGCCTCCCGTGTGACTGCGACCCAACGGGTCCCACTTAGTCTAGTTATTTATTTTAAATTCCCAAAATGCCAAACATTCTCTTTTGTTAACGGTTCAAAGTATTTGGCCATGTTTTCTTTCATGCCTTACCTCATCCGCATGGACGTTATCTCTGAAACCGTTACTCAGTGGAGGAACATTTTGGAAACAAAGATCACAGCTCCATACGTTTTAGGATTGTTGTGAATAAGGATAAGTCTTGTAAAATGGGAAATAAATTGGGATAAAGCAGATTAAATCATTGATCTGCAGGAGCTAGGGAGTGTACATTGGAAGCAGTTGTTACTAGGTGAATCCACATCAACCTTTTGGGAGTAATTTAAAGACCAGCTGAACAGAGTTCACACCTGGCATGTTCCAGTAAGTTTAGTTTATTATTGTGTACTGAGATACGGTGAAAAGCTTTGATTTGCGTCATATCCCAATCCCACCATGGCCATTTCTTCTGCTGTTCGCTCCCATCCAGCCGAAGATACGGAAGTTTAAAAGTGCGCACCCCAAATTCAGACATAGTTTCTTCCTCTTTGTTATCAGACGTCTGAATGGTCCTTCCATAAGCTAAGGTACTGTTCCATTCTACCCCACTGTGGACATTGGAATTTGTCTACTGAAGCACTACAATGCTGAAAACTATATTCTGCACTCTGTATCTTCCTCTTTGCTCTTCCTCATACCTGAGTTTGAGTATGTATATTATCCCGGCGCGTAGGGGGCGCCGTCGAGTTTGGCCGCCCTGCCAGCAGCTGTTAGTCTTTTCATCCTTTTTTTATTTTTAGTTAGTTAAAAGTGTTTGTGTTGGAGGTCTTTTAGTCTTTTTATTTTTGTGGGGGGGGGGGGGGAGTACTATTTTTCTCAGTCCCTACCTGGTCGGCGACGCGGCTTTTCACCGAGCCGTGTTTTTGCCCCTTCCTCGCGGCCTACGGGCAGACTGGAGCGGCGTTTTCCTGCCGGGACTGGGCAGGACTTCAGCTTCGGCGGCGGCTCAGCGCTGAGGCACCATCGTGGAGCGGGCGATGCCTTACCTGGGTCGCCGTGCAGTAAGCTCCGGAGTGCTGTGCCCGCCAACTCCAACATCGCGGTGCTGCGGTCTGTGGAGCTTCCAGCCGCGGGCGGCGCTGAACTTTAAACACTGCGGAGCCTGGGATCTCACAACAAGATCGCCGGGGTTGGAGCTCCGACCAGCGCGGCCCGTGGACTTCGGGAGCCGCGGTCTCCGGGGAGGAAGTGGCCGTTCCAGACACTCCGTGCCGCTGAGAGTGTTCACCCGACGCCAGAACGCCATCATCCGGCGAGAGGGCTTGAAGCATCGGGCTGCCGTATATCGGCGAATGCAGAGGCCTCAATAGGCCCGACTATGGGTGAACAGGGGACGTGACTGGACTTTTGCTGCCTTTCCCCACAGTGGGAACAATTGTGGGGGGATGTTTTTATGTTTTTATGTTTACTGTTAAATTCTTTGATGTTGTGTCTTTATTTGTGTGCTGCAATGGCAAGTCAAATCTCACTACACCAATTGGTGTATGTGATAATAAATGTTCTTTGTATCTTTCTTTGTATCTTTATCTGATCGGATTGGATTGCATGCAAAACAAATCTTTTCACTGTATCTTGCCACACGATAATAATAAACCAAAAGCTAAATGTTAGGAGATCTTCTAACTATCCTCTTTGTCTCCCTTTGGGTTGGTAGAGTACAGAGCTGCTAATGAAATCTTATTTGAGAAGATGAGAGAGTTTGAATCCACCTCCTGTGTTACCAGAAACCTTCTGCTTGCCAATTGGCATGTGTGCCCACAATCCAAGGATATTTATTTAATAGGTCTCTGATTTAGTGACCAGATGATTGACCAATACATTTTTTCGTTAATTTGGAAATTAACTGGTAACACCATGATTTGAAATGAGAGTTAGGTAATCAATTTCCTGAAGTTTTTAATTGAAATGCATTATGATGAACAGATTGATATCCTAATATCAACATAATTGGTATATTATTGCTAATTAAAGTTAACATGATTAAGGTGAGAAAGGTCAAAAGCATAATTGATTTGACCCTCATTATTGCCAGGATCATGCACCATCGCAATTTTTCAAAGATATGCTTTAAATTATTTTCATATTATCGAGCTCTTTATATCTAAGCTAGTCTCATTTGGCTGAATTCTATACCTTTCCTAATGATGTACCTGTCTTTTAAAATGCTGTTATAGTACCTGCGTCAACTACTTCCTCTGTCAGCTTGTTCCATATACCCACCACCCTTCGAGTGAAAAAGTTGCTCCTCAGATTCTTTTGCTCTCACCTTAAACCTATGTCCTTTGGTTCTCGATACCCTACCCTGGATATATACTCTACGCATTCACCCTATCTATTCCCCTCATGATTTAATATGCCTCTGTAATATCATTTCTCAGCCTCTGTGCTCCAAGGAATAAAGTCATTTCATAAGACCCCATTGTTGTGCTATTGTGACTAATCGTGCTATGAAGGATTTGATGGGAGGTGTGGGTCAAGGTTACTATATCATTAAAGTCAATAGGAATGTTCAATTACATTGGAACGTTCAATTAAATAGGAATGTTCAATTAAATAGGAATTTTCAATTAAACCTTGCAGTTGACCTCATTTTTGGTTCAATCCTTTCCATCTTTTACTATTATGAGCATTGGAGACAAAAATGATTTTAGTTTATCTTGCAGTTGCAACAAATGACTAAAAATTCAGTGCAAACATTAACCATGCAGAAAATCAATTTGGTAATAAGATATTCTGACTACTAAGCAAGATGCCATTGAATCATTGACAGATATAGAATGGAAACAGACTCTTCAGCATCAATCATCGATCACCTGTTCGCAATAGTTCTCACTTTCCCATCCACTCCCTACATACTAGGAGTAATTTACAAAGGCCAATTAAGCTACGAACCTGCAAGTCTTTGGGATGGGGAGAAACTGGAGCTCCCAGAGGAAACTGATGTGGTCACAGGGAGAATATGCAAACTCCATACAGGTTCAGTTTAGTTTATAGTCATGTGTAGTGAAAGAGGTAAAGTGAAAAGATTTTATTACGTGCTATCCAGTCATTGGAGAGACAATCCATGATTACAATCAATCCACTTATAGTGTACAGGTTCATGATACAGGAAGAACGTTTAGTGTAAGGTAAAGCCAGCAAAGTCGGAGGTTCACCTATGAGGTAGAAAGTGGTTCAGCACTGCTACTGGCAACTGCTAGACACATGCAGCCAACACCCAAGGTCTGGATGAAACCTGGGTCTCTGGCACTGTGAGACAATAGCTTTGCCTGCTGCGCCAATGTAATGCCCAATTCTCTTTTATCATATCAAACCACGATGTCTTAGATAAACTCCCTAGGTTTCTTTTCACCATGAGCAGCCACAGTGGCGCAGCAATAAAGTTGCTGCCTTACAGTGCTTACAGTGCCAGAGACGCAGGTTCGATCCTGACTACGGGTGCTGTCTGTATGGAGTTTGCATGTACTCCCCGTGACCGCGTGGGTTTTCTTCGAGATTTTCGGTTTCCTCCCACAATCCAAAGATGTACAGGTATGTAGGTTCATTGGCTTGGTGTATGTGTAAATTGTCCCTGCTGTGTGTAGGATAGTGATAATATGCAGGTTTCGCTGGTCTGTGTGGAATCGGTGGGCCGAAGGGCCTGGTTCCATGCTGTATCTCTAATCTAAACTAAAATAAACTTAAATCAGTGCTTCCATTTTGAAGCTCAATTTTCCGTTCAGATCAATTGTCTTCTCAGCAGCAAACCAACAGATCTTTGATGCATCTTAAATTATAGTGCTTAATGGCACTGGACACATGAACTGAAGGGATCCTTGTTAATGTCATATGTAACTTATCACTCAAAGGCATAATTAAAAAACAAGGTGACAGGCTTTCATTTTACTCTAAGGCTGTTACTCCACAGAGGAATCTTTGACCTAAAGAATGGAAAAACTACTTGTATCATTTGCTACTCCATTTCAGTGATTTTAGGTCGTAAGAAGCTTTGGGTATTTGTTTCTAAGCAAACTAGAAATAATGTACAAGTGTGCAAGTATGCAAAGCTGTGACTATAAACTAAGATTGTCTGAACATACAGATCTCCCTTGTTTCGATTTCTTTCTGTTGAAATGAATGGAGAGGAATTGATTTAATTTGTCACAAGCATAACCTCACAAACGTTTTCAGGGCATATTTCCTCGTGCAAGGATTCAAGATTCAATTTAATTGTCACATGTACCAATTAAGGTACACTGAAATTTGAGTTACCACACAGCCATATTAAGTAAAAAAGCATAAATACACACAGCACATCAAATAAAGTTTAACATAAACAACCACCACGGTGGAATCAACATTCCTCACTGTGATGGAAGACAATAAAGTTCAGTCATCTTCCTCCTTTGTTCACCCGTTGTCGGGGCCTTTGAACGGGGCCATTGCCGACGGTCCGATGTCCAAGGCCCTCTCGTCGGGATGATGGAAACTCCGGCGTCGGGACGGATCGGAACACTCTGCGGCATGGAGCTCCCGAGTCGTCCGCTTCTTACTGGAGACCGCTGCTTCATTGTGTTAAAGTCCACTGGACCCGCGGTCGGAGCTCCTACACTGGCGATCCTCAGCAAAAGATCCCAGGCTCCGTGATGGTAAGTCCGCGCCACGCCCGCGGCTTGAAGCTCCGGGCGGGTCTCCAGAAAAGGCCACATCACTCCACGTTGTAGGCCGCATGGTGGGACAGAAATGCGACACGGGGAAAAAACACATCTCTGTTGAGGTAAGTGACTGGAAAAAGTTTCCTCCGATCCCCTCAACCCCCCACATAAAACATACCAAGAAAGAGACATTAAAACAAACATTCAAGACATACTTAAAATTATAAAAACAGAGAAGGGAACAGAACATTTCGGGCATTAGGAGTTCAGTGATAGGAAGCAATCTCTAAGAAAAAAATCTGACTATCTGGCAGGAGGTTTGGAATTTCTGCTTTGCTTTTGTGTTGCTTTTCCATAAATCCAGAACATCCCAAAACTAACGCTTGCAGCTGTTGTGACTTCTCAGGAAAACCTGGGTATATTTGATAATATACTCTATACCCAGTTGCCTGACCAGACATCTCCAGCCCAACCTGTGAACATCTAGAGATGCTGTACTGGCCTCATCAGTCTCCTCAGAAACCAATATCAATATCATCAAAGACGCACACTATCCTGGCCAATCTCTCATTTCCCTTCTAACATCACAAAGGTGGTACAGGAGCCTGAAACCATGACCACCAGGTTCAAGAGCAGCTTGTTTCTGTTGCGTTCTTGAATACCACACAACACCAACTTCCCCAACTATGATCTTCTATGGACTGTGTCTTTGGTTGTACCCGCCACTCTCTATGTTAAAAAGCCTTGCCCTGCATATCACCTTTTCTGTACACATTGGTGGGGGAATTGAAGCATGTGGGAGGCACCTGACCATAATCAAGCATGCAAAGCTGCATATTCAAAGAAAAGTAAATCAAATGATTCCAGTGCACTCCAATACCTGAGAAATGTGTAGGAAAAGGAGAATCCCACAGTGAGAACATGTTCTATATTTTACAGTCAATGATTACGGGTGGTACAGTGGCACAGCTGGTAGAGCTGCTGCCTCACAGTGCCAGAGACCCGGGTTCAATCCTGATCTTAGGTGCTGTCGATGTGGAGTTTGCACGGATTCCCGGTGACCACATGGGTTTCCTCCAGGTGTTCCGATTCCTCCCACATCGCAAAGACGTGCGGGTTTGCATGTTAATTCGCCTCTGTAAATGGCCCCCAGTGTGCAGAGAGTGGATGAGAAAGTGAGATAACATAGAACAAGTGTGAATGGTTGGTCAATAGCCAGCTTGGGCTCTGTGGGCCAAATGGCCTGTTTCCCCGCTGTATGTTTTCAATCAATTAATCATTGTGATTAGTGAAGTGACCTGAAGTGGTCTGTCCATTCCCCCCTCAAATGCTATCTGCACCACAGTGTCTCAATAGTGATGGAAGCCTGGATATTTGATCAGAGGGCAGCATAGTGGTGCAACTGGTAGAGCTGCTGCCTCATAGTGCCAGAGACCCGGGTTCGATACTGCCTCCAGTGCTGCCTGCATGGAGTTTACACATTTGCCTTTGCGCTCCAGTTTCCTCCCACATCCCAAACGCGTGCAGGTTTGTAGGTTAATTGGCCTCTGTAAATTGTCCTTGCCGTGTACAGAATGGATGTGATAGTGGGATAACACAGAACTAGTGTGAACGGATGATCAATGGCCGGCGTGGAATCAATTGTGCTGAAGGGCCTGTTTCCGTGCTGTATCTCTAAATTAAAGTAAACTAATCTAAACAAAGTGAAGTAAAGGCAAGCCTAGTTATTTCAGTTCAATTTACACGTACACTCTTCCACGGGTCACTGGGCAAGCACAAAGGGACCAGAACCCTGAATGTCCTTTTCATTAGATCAGCCACTGCTATGATTCTACCATTATTGCAGCTGAAAGTTAGCTCAGCACAGATCAGAGATCAAAGCTTTCTGAACTGCACACACTCACAGGGAAAACACAAGCAGCCAGGAAAATCTTCAGATTTTATTTCTGATACTGATAGAATTATCGTTGTGATGCAAGGATTATAGGGAAATCCAGTTCATTTACCACTAGGGTTCAGTTTAGTTATCTGCTGTGATTAACAAGGTGAATTGTCACCATTAAACAGCTACTGAATATATTTCAAATACATCACTGGTTTAAAAGGACAACTACATTCAGATGCGCACTGTTACTAAATAATAATCTCAGTTTGATAAAATAAGTTTGAATATCGCTTTCATTTCCAGTCAGGTAAGCACATAGAACATAAAACGTAGACTACTAAAGCACAGGAACAGGCCCTTTGGCCCACAACGTCTGTGCCAAACATGATGCCAAGACAACCTCTTAGCTGCTTGCACATAATCCATATCGCTCCATTCACTGCAATTACATGTGCAAATCCAAAAGCCTCTTTAATGCCACTATCATAACTGCCTTCATCATTACCCTTGGCAGCATATTCCAGGCACAAATCACCGTCACCATAAAAAACTTGCCTCATGCATCTCCTTTAAACTTTGTCCTTCTCACCTTACAGCTATGCTCTCTAATATTAGATATTTCCATCCTAGGAGAATGGTCCTGACTGTCTATCCTATCTCTGTCTCTCATGATTTAATATACTTCTATCAGGTGTCTTCTCAACTCCAAAGAAACCTCTCTGTGTATCCAACCTCTAGCTAATACCACCTAATCCAGGTATCATTCTTGTCAACCTCCTCTGCACCATTTCCAAAGCTTACATATCCTTCCTGTAATGGGGCAACCAGAACTGTACAAAGTATGTGCTGATGTGACTGTATCCCTTGCAGAAGTTGCCTGGAAAAAATTGGACATCGCGACAAACAGAAGAGAAAGAGTAAATGGTTATCAAGTTGGTGCAGGGGATAACAACTTGGTGTATGTCTCGGCCACTCTGGTCTGCAATTCAAAGTTGCTGAGTAGAAAGGAGACACCAGGAATTGCAGATGCTGAATCTTGAGAAATAAAAGGTGCGGGAGGAACTCCGGGTCTCTGGCACTGTGAGGCAGCATTTCTACCAGCTATGCCAATGTGGTGCCCTTAGTCATCGACTGTAAAATACAGGATAGGTTCTCACTGTAGAATGTGTAGTATGTAAAATCTCAACTGCATGAATATCTTCTCCTCCATATTTCCTCAGGCAATAGAGTGCACTGGAATTACTTGATTTGCATTTCTTCAAATGTGAAGTTTTGTTGCCTGACTATGGCCAAGTGCTTTCCTCATTCTTCCATTTCCCCACCACAGTGAACACAAAGGGAGATGTGTGATGGAAACTTTGTTTTCATAGAGTGTGACCAAAGACACAGTTGAAAGAAGATCACTGTTGCTAAAGTTAGTATTGTGTAGTGATCAGGAACCTGTTTGTTGTTGGGAAGAAACCGTCCGTAAACCTTGCGGTCACAGTTTTCAGGCTCCTGTTTCTTCGTGTAGTGCCACAATGGCAGTAGCACAATGATAGCATTGTTAAAGTGCTGTGACTCTTTGATGATATTCGTATTGGCTTGTGAGATGATGGATGAAATCAATCCAGGATGGGTTAGAGATGTCTGGTCAAGCAACTGGGTAAAGAGTATAGGTACACAAAAATGCTGGAGAAACTCAGCGGGTGCAGCAGCATCTATGGAGCGAAGGAAATAGGCAACGTTTCAGGCCGAAACCCTTCTTCAGGGTAAAGAGTATATTTTCAAATATAGCCAGGTTTTCCCAAGTACCAAAGGTTCTGGTATGCTCAGGACACATCAATACTGGTATGCTCAGGATTCCAAGAAAAGCAACACATGAACAGAAGTTCCAAACCACCTGACAGATTTTCTGAGTGATTGTGCTGATTGCTTCATAAGTTCATAAGTCATAGGAGCAGAATTAGGCCTTTCGGCTCATCAAGCCCACTCTGCCATTCGATCATGGCTGATCTATCTTTCCATTTCAACCCCATTCTCCTGTCTTCTCCCCAGAACACTTGACATCCTTAAGCGGCCTTTTCACGGGGCGACTTGACGCAAGAGTTAACCGGAGTTTAACATCGTGGGAACCTCGTGCGATAACAGTACGGCATTCGTGGACCACCGTGGACCACCGTAGCGCTAACGGCAGGTCATCGTGTAACTTGGTCACTCGGGAGAAAATTCAAGAAAGTTTGAATTTCTCCAAGATTGACTTGTACACTTGTGGTTGAGTATTGCAACATTATATGAACGTAGTGGCCAGTGCGATATCCGTAATAACTCTTGCGGGTACCGTGGGAACTCCTGCGAACGGTGAACCCGGAAGCTGGACAGAGGGGACAGAAGGTGAGTAAAAATTATCTTATGTGGGATTGAATTTAAAAAATAAATAAAAATATAGATTTGCATCCGCATATGGCCATCAACTTATTCATTAGTTATGTTAATGAGATTCAAGAAAATAACTATAATCTTTAAAATGGACTTTAAAAGGGACTTTACTGAAAGGTTACGCATTTTTATGGTCCGTGAGAAATTTTTCACATGTACTTCTTTGAGAGATACAGGTCGGAGTCCTCGGATCCAGGGGTCCGGAACGCTACCAATCAATGTTGTACAGAGACCCGTGTAAGGAGTGAACTGCACATGCTGGTTTAAACCGAAGACAGACACAAAAAGCTGGAGTAACTCAGCGAGTCAAGCAGCATCTCTGGAGAAAAAAAGCTGATGTTTCGGGACGAGACACATCTTCAGACTCAATTCCGATTAGGCTGTCTGAAGAAGGGCTCCGATTCGAATCGTCACCTATTCTTTTTCTCCAGAGATGCTGCCTGACCCGCTGACTTACTCCAGCTTTTTATGTTTTTCTTCCCAGATCTGACTTACCTGCTGAGTTACACCAACATTTTGTGTCCTTCTGTGCGTATTAACCAGCATTAACCAGCGTCTGCAGTTCCTTTAGACATTACCTAACTTCAGATTTTAGAGATATAGCGCGTGGGAACTCCTGCGAACGGTAAACCCGGAAGCTGGACAGAGGGGACAGAAGGTGAGTAAAACAGGTGGTCTCAATATCGACAAGGGAACATGTGTCCTTCGTGGACGTCCCACCTAATTGTCATTGTTGGATAATCTTTTTAACAGGAACACTTGCAGAGATGGCTCCCAGAAAATCTCAAAGAAAGGGGGTAAAGCGTGTCAGAGATGTTTTTGCCATGTTGCGCTATTCAGTTTCTATATTGTTTCAGTTTCTATATCTATATTGTTGCTCTATTCAGTTTCCCAGGGGGTCGGGACGGGACTGGAGTTGGGAGGGAAAGGTGGGGGAGTCGAGGGAGAGGAGGGGGAGACAGATGGGGGTGTCTTCATTTACTGGCGGCGGGTGTCTGTCACTGAAACAGGCAGGTGAGATTTCACATCCATCTTGTGTGTGCCTCTCTCTCTCTCTCCCTCCCTCTTACACAGGCTGAGAGACTCTGCCTCTGTGAGTGTACGTCTCTTTCTCCCCCTCTCCCACACACAGTAAGACCGAGGTACTGTGCTCAGTCCATCGGTGTCTCCCACATACACAGTAAAATATGTCTCCAAATGAGCCAATTCAACCAAGGGAGGATATATATAGTGTGTGAAAAAAAAAGTTACATAATTTGTGTCACGTGTAGTTCACGATGTTCATTCAAGATTTAACGGGAAAGCTCGGGAAACGGACAAGTCACTCGCACAAATAACAGAAATGCCGAGTACCGTGGGAACTCTTTATCTACCCCCGTTATATCGTGCGAGACTCGTGCTGGACCACGACCTCTTCACTCTGGAGACATCTTGCGTCAACTCGCCCCATGAAAAAGCCCCATTACTAATCAAGAATCTGTCAATCTCGGCCTTAAAAATACCGAATGACTTGGTCTCCACAGCCGTCTGTGACAATGAATTCCACAGATTCACTACCCTCTGCTAAAGAAATTCCTCTTCATCTCCTTTCCATTGGTACGTACTTTTATTCTGAGGCTGTGCCCTCTGGTCCTAGATTCCCCAACTGTTCGAAACATCCTCTTCACAACCACTCTATCTAGGCCTTTTACTATTCGGTAAGTTTCAATGAGCTCCCCTCATCCTTCTTAACTCCAACGGGTACAGGCCCAGTGCTGTTATACGCTCATCATACATTAACACAATCATCCCTGGAATCATTTGCGTAAACATTCTCTGGACATTAACCAACACCAGCACACCCTTCCTCAAATATGGGGCCCAGAACTGCTCACAATACTCCAAATGTAGTTTGACCAGTGCCTTATGAAGCCTCATCATTACATGCATGTTTTTATGTTCGTGTCCTCTTTAAATAAATGCTAACATTGTCTTTGCCTTCTTTACTATTAATTCAACTTTCAAATTAACCTATTGGGAATCCTGAACTAGTACTCCCAAGTCCCTTTATACCTCAAATTTCTGAATCCCCTCCTCATTTAGAAAATAATCTACACCTTTATTCCAACTACCAGAATGCATAAATGCACATGTCCCTCTGCAGAATCCCTGGCTTCTCTACACTACCTGCCCCTCCACCTATCATCTGCAAACGTTGCCACAAAACCTTCAGTTCCTTCATCCAAATCAATGATATATAACGTGAAGAGTAGTAGCCCCAGCACAGACCCCTGCGGAACATCGTTAGTCTCTGTCAGCCAACCCAAGTAAGCCCCCTTTATTACCACGCTTTGCCTTCTGCCATTCAGCCAACTTTCTATCCATGCTAGTATCTTCTCTTCGATACCATAGGCTCTCATCTTCTTTAGCAACCTCACATGCGGCACGTGAGGATTTTCAAAGGCCTTCTGCAAATCCAGGTAAACAGCATCCACTGAATCTCCTTTGTCTATCCTGCTATTTACTTCCTCAAAGAATTTCAACAGATTTGTCAGGCAAGATCTCCCCTTCAGAAAACCATGCTGACTTCGGCCTATTTTATCATGTGCTTCTAATACCCCCGTCCCACTTAGGAAATTATTTCCTGAATGGAAACCGCTGGTGACCTTGCCCACGACCCAAGGTTTCCATGAGGTTGGTGGAGGTTTTGGTCACTCGCCTGGAAAGCCTCGACCTGGATCGACCGAAGCGTGAGCTGCATCTACCAACCAAAGATCCTATGGGATCTTAGCTACCGACCACACACACACACACACACACACACACACACACACACACACACACACACACACACACACACACACACACACACACACACACACACACACACACACACACACACACACACACACACATCGTGAAGGTGGGGACATGGAGAGCGGAGGAGCGTTGTCTGCGCGATGAAGAGGAAGGTAAACGGCTGCCACAGAGCACGGTATGTCCTTTAGAGAGCACGGGGGGGGGGGGGTGGGAGAGAAGGGGGGAGAAGGGGAGAGAGAAGGGGGAGAAGAGGAGAGAGATGGGGAGAGAAGGGGAGAGAGAAGGGGGAGAAGGGGAGAGAAGGGGAGGAGAAGGGGTGGAGAAATGGAGAGAGGGGGGTAGGGGGGGAGAAGGAGTGGAGACAGTTTTATAAAGTTTAGCGGGCATTTTACCTACTGGCAGGTCTTCTAGGTCCCGAAAACTCCAATGAGCCAATCAAAATGGCCGGTCAGCGAAGGAGATGGCCTTCAACTGCCTGTAAGTAAATAGCGACCCCTCTCCACTGGCTTCGACCAAACGGCAACCTATTTTTAGTCGAGGCCGGTTTTGATTTTGTTGAAATAATTGAAGCAACCTAGATGAAGCCTCGACCACGTGGAAACCACTTTCGACCATTCGGGAGAGTGACCAAAACCTCCGGCGACCTCATGGAAACCTTGGGTCGCGGGCAAGGTCACTGGAGGTTTCCGTTCAGGTTTCCTAAGTGGGATAGGGGCATGGGTAGGTGGGCGGCGCGACTCTTGTCAGCAGCGGCCTCTGCAGTCCGTCTGTATTTTTATTGTTTTCTGTCTTGTTCTATGTAGTTTTTATTGTTTTTTTTGTCGGGGTATGTGTGTGAGGGGGTGGGGGAACTTTAAGGTCTTTCCCCTGCATGGGAGACCCGACCTTTTCTTTGTCGGGTCTCCGTTGTCGTGGGGCTGCAACGTGGAGCGGCCTCCAACAGGAATGACCTGGGGCTCCAGTCGCGGAGCTGCGGATTTACTCACCATCACGGAGCTGGCCGAGTCCGGAGCGGGTGGAGCTGTGGTGGAGCGCTGCTGTGACCCAACACCCGGAGTTTTGGAAGCTCCTACCGCAGGTCTGTGGACAGTAATACCGGGAGCCCGCGGGTCCCTGGTGGGAGACCGCTTTTCGGGGCTTCCGCAGCAGCGACTTCTCCCGCCCGAGTTGCGGGGTTGAAGAGCACCTGGAGCGGGGCCTTACATCACCGCCCCGCGCTGCTTGGAATGGCCGCGGGATTTTGTGAGCGCCCGCCGGGGCTCCAACACCAAGAGCCCGCCGGGGCTCCAACACCAAGAGCCCGCCGGGGCTCCAACACCAAGACCCGGTGCTTGGCCTTGCACCACCCGGCGTGGTTTTAATGGCTGCGGGACATTTAACATCGCCCGCCGGGGGCTTTGACTCTGTCTTTGACTCTGACATGGGGGGGAGAGGGGAGTGCAGGGGAGAGATATGTTTAAGTTTTGCCTTCCATCACAGTGAGGAGGACTCACTGTGATGGATGTTTATGTGAATTGAATTGTGTTGGTGTGCGTCTTGGTTCTTTTTTTGTATGGCTGCAGAAACCAAATTTCGTTTGAACCTCATGTGAGGTTCAAATGACAAATAAAAGGTATTGTATTGTATTGTATTGTATTGTATAAATGCTCCAAAACCTCACCCTTTATGTTGGTCCCCACAATTTTACCACCGATTGCTTCCCATCATTATATTCCTAACGGAGTCCACTTGTGGAGCTGCATTACCTTTCCCCATCCCTACACAAAGCAATATGCACAGAAAACTTTGATGAGGTTAGACATGTGACACATTGCATCAAGTCCTCGACATTCATTTGAACAGAAAATAATTGATGCGAGGAATATATATTAATATTTTGGCCAATTCTAGTTTACAGTTACCGTTTCATATACTTGCACTCTTTTAGTTTGCTTTGAACCAAATAATCAAAGCTTTTCATGACCCAAAATCATAAAAATGGAGTAGCAAATTCCACAAATAGTTTTTCTGTTCTTTAGGTCAAAGATTCCTTTGTGGAGTTAAATGAAAGCCTGTCACTTTGTATTTTAAGTATGTCGTTGAGCGACTGGTTACACATGATATTAACAAGGATAACTTCAGTTCACGTGTCCTAAACTAAAATAGAGCTTCCGCGCAAACCAGAAATCCCTGCACATTAACATTATCCTCCCACAAGCCTGAAATTTAGGGAGTCTTCCTGAGACATCTTGGTTTGGTACAATTTGTGAACAATGAGAATTGGGCAGTGGTGCACTGGTGAAGCTACTGCCTCTCAGCATATGAAACCTGAGTTCAATCATGACCTTGTTGATATTTGTGTGGAACTCAATTTCCTCCCACATCCCAGATACATGTGGTTTTTCAGATTGATTGGTCTTTGTAAATTCCCCCAAGTGTGTAGGAAATGGACGAGAAAGTGGGGTAACGTGTGAATGGGTGATCAATGGTCAACGTGGACTTAGTGGGGACAAGAGCCTGTTTCCATGCTGTATTTGTCAGTGATTCAATGAAAGACTATTGATAAACTTATCTTGTCTATCCAAGACATTTTGATTTAGTACACGATAAGTCAGAATGTCTTATTGCCAAATTGATTTATTTTGCATGATCAATGTTTGGACTGGATTTTCAGAGATCTGCTACAACTAGAAGATAAACTATCATAATAGTGAAAGAAGAAAATTGATTGAACCAAGAATGTCAACTGCATGGATTATTATTGAACAATCTGATTAGCTTTAATGATGTGCTCGGCTTGCTCAACATTCCTCATCCAATCTCTCTTATGGCACAATAATACATGGTAGCATGTCATTGGAGTACAATATTAGTTCTTGCATCATATGATATTGATTTTTTTAGTCTTGCAACTTGAAATGCATTGTCTCATTTTTATCTCCAATAATCAAAGTTTGCAGATGACATTAAAGTGGGTGGTATCATGGACAGAGAAAATGGTTATCAAAAATTACAGCTGTACCTTGGTCAGCTGGGTAAGTGGTCCGAGAAATAGCTAATTGAGTTTAATGCAGGTAATTATGAGTTGTTACATTTTGAGAAGCCAAACCAGGGCAGAACCTTCACAGTGAATGATAGGGCCTTGAGGAAAATTGGAGAGCAGAGTGATTGATGATTACAGGTACATAGTTCCCTGAAAGTGCTTTCTCATCTAGATGTGGTGTTAAAGAAGGCTGTAGGTTCCTTGGCCTTCTTCAATCAGGTACTGAGTATAGACATTGGGACATTATATTACAATTGTACAAGATACTGGAGAGGCCACATTTGGAGTATTGTGTTCAGTTTTGGTCACCATGCTATAGGAAGGATGTCACTAAGATGGAAAGAGTGCAGAGATGATTTACGAGGATGTTGCCAGACCTCAAAGGCCTTAACTGTCGTTGTGTCCTTGGGCAAGACACTTCACCCACCTTTGCCTGTGTGTGAATGTGTGTGAGTGATTGGTGGTGGTCGGAGGGGCCGTAGGCGCAGATTGGCAGCCACGCTTCCGTCAGTCTGCCCCAGGGCAGCTGTGGCTACAGAAGTAGCTTACCACCACCGAGTGTGACTGAGGAGTGAATGAATAATGCGATGTAAAGCGCCTTGAGTATTAGAAAGGCGCTATATAAATCCCATCCATTATTATTATTATTAACTGCAGGTTAAGTTTGGACAGGCTAAGATTTTATTTCTTGGAGTGCAAGAGGGTGAGGGCTCATCAAATAGATGGGCAGTCATGGTGGCGCAGCAGTTGAGTTGCCACCTTACAGCGAATGCAGCACCGAAGACCCGGGTTCGATCACGATTACAGGTGCTGTCTTTACAGAGTTTGTACGTTCTCCCCGTGACCTGCGTGGGTTTTCTCTGAGATCTTTGGTTTCCTCCCACATTCCAAAGACGTACAGGTTTGTAGGAAAATTGGCTAGGTACATGTAAAAATTGTCCCTAGTGGGTGTAGGATAGTGTTAATGTGCAGGGATTGCTGGTTTGCGCAGACCCGGTGGGCCGAAGGGTCCGTTTCTGTGCTGTATCTTAAAACTAAACTAAACTAAACTAAAAAAGATGTGTGTAACATCATGACGGAAATGGATAGGATGAATGTACAGATTATTTTGCTGAATGTATGGAGAATCAAGAACCAGAGGACATAGGTTTAAGGTGGGAGGAACCTGAGGGGCAACCTTGTCACACGGAGGGTGATGGGTATGTGGAACGAGCTGCCAGAAGAGGTAGTTGACATTATGATAACAGCATTTAAAAGATACTTGTACAGGTACCTGGATAGGAAAGGTTTTTGAGGGATATGGGCCAAATGTGGCAAAATGGGACTAACTTAGATGGAGGGCAAGAGGCTGAAAGCTCGTCAAATAGATATGTATAAAATCATATGTAGGAAGGAACTGGAGATACTGGTTTACACCGAAGATGGACACAAAATGCTGGAGTAACTCAGCGGGACAGGCAGCATCTCTGTGTAGAAGGAAAGGGTGAGGTTTCAGGTCGAGGGCCTTCTTCAGACTGAATCATGTTGGAAATAGATAGGATGAATGTACAGAGTCTTTGCAGAAGGTGGGGAAATCAAGTAAAACATTACATAGGTTTAATGTGAGAGGGGAAAGTAATCTGAGGAGTAACATTTTCACACTGAAGGTGATGGGTATATGGAATGAGCTGCCAGAGGAGGTAGTCGGTCACCATGTATGAGGGTACAGATGTTGGCTCTCTCTGAGATCTTCGGTTTCCTCCCACACTCCAAAGACGTACAAGTTAGGTTAATTGGCTTGGGTTTGAATACTTTCTATAAGTGTAAATTGTCCCTGGTGTGTGTAGGGTAGTGTTAATGTGCGTGGATCATACCCTTGATCATACCCTAGACTCCTCACACCCTTGTAATGGACTGTTCGAACTACTTCCCTCCAGCAGACGTTACAAGGCCTTCTACGCCCGCACCTCCAGACTCAGGAACAGCTTCATTCCCAGAGCTATAGCGGCTCTGAACCGGCCCAGCTGAGTGCCCCCCACCCCCATGGACTGTCTCCCTCGGATGGTCACGTCGCACAGACACATCTGCACTTTAGTCTGTTTTGACTGTTTTAATGTTCTTTTACAAACCATGTTCTCGGGGTATCTAAATCTAAATTGTATTAGTTATTTAAGTTATGACATCGGATGGAAGCTGCATACCAAATCTCGTTGCACTTATGTGCAATGACAATAAAATATATTATTATTATTATTATTATATGATATTATTATCACTGGTCGGTGGTAACTCGGTGGGCCGAAGGGCCTGTTTCTGTGCTGTATCTCTAAACTAAACTATTCTCTATAGGATGATAGGTTTACAATATGAAAATAATTTAAGGACTTATTTCTTTGAAGTTGTATTGGCGCAGGGTGCTGGCAAGATGAGGGTCAAATCAATTATACTTTTGACCTTTCTCACCTTAATCATGTTAACTTTTTGGTAATGGTATTCCAATTATGTTGATAAGAGGACATCAATCTGTCCGAATGTATTTCAATTAAGAACTTCTGGAAATTGATTACAGAACTCATTTCAAATGATGGTGTTACCAATTTATTTTCCAATTAACAAAGAAATGTATGTTACAATTGTCTGGTCACTAAAATATCAGTGACCTATTCAATTAAAAAAATGTCCTTGGATTGTAGGCACACGTGACAATTGACAAGCAGAAGGTGTCTGGTAACACAGGAGGTGGATTTAAACTCTCATCTTCCCAAATTATTTTTGTTGTTGCGAGCTCTGTACTCTGTGCAATCCAGAGGGAGACCAATGAGGGGTGGCAGTAAGATTAATCTGAGAAATCTCTCCTAAGGTTTAGGTTTGGGTTTAGGTTTATTATTGTCAAGTGTAATGAGGTGCAGTGAAAAGCTTTGTATGCTATCCAAACAGATCAGATAATTCTAAACATGAATGCAATCTAGTCAAACTTAAGGTACTATAGATAGTGCGAAGGGGAAGATACAGAGTGCAGAATATAGTTCTCAGCATTGTAGTGCACCAGTTCCACAGACAAAATCTAATGTCCACAATGAGGAAGGAGATGAAGTATATACTGTAAGAAACATGGCCAATTACTCTTGACTGAAGACAGATGGTTGCCATTTTGGGCATTGTAAATAAATAGTGATTAATTATTGCTAAAATTCTGCATGTTGATCATTAGTCTCAAACCAGACTGTTAAAACCTCTTTATCATGCATGTGACTTGCTTTGGTCTCTGCACTAAGTTCTAATTCCCTTTCTCTCTACCATCTGTCAAGTGCACCCATCCTTTCCCCTGCAATAATCCCCCACACCATAGCCCTGGTCTCCTTCAGGAGATAAATTAAACCGAGACCGAAGAATTGTCCACAAATCCAGGGAAATAAATATTGATTTTCACTTCTGTTGTACGTGCATTTATTTCCTTCTATAGTGCAGTGTCCATTTCATCCAAGTCTCAACAGTGATTGAAGGCTGGATATTTGATCAAAGTAAAGGCAAGCCTAGTTATTTCAGTTCAATTTACACGTACATTCTTCCAGGGGTCACTGGGCAAGCACAAAGGGATCAGAACCCTGAATGTCCTTTTCATTAGCCCAGTTGCTGCTATGATCCTAACATTATTTCAGCTGAAAGTTAGCTCAGCACAGATCAGAGATCAAAGCTTTCTGAACTGCACAGTGTAACTCACAAGCAGGATAAAGAACAAGCAGGCAGGCAGGAACATCCTCAGATTTGATTTCTGGTGCTGGTCGAATTATTTGCATGATGCAATGGTTTCATTCTTGAAGGACTTATCTCACCCGTGCCCAATCTAGTTTCCAAACGCACTTGCTCTGTGAAGAGCATTTTCTGCAATGAGAAAGTCTGTGGAGTTTGTCTGAGTTTAACCACAAGAGATCAATGCTGTGCCACACTTCCCTCAGGCACGGTGGAATGTAATATCTGGGGTTTCTATACAAAAGTGGCACAGAGGCCCAGTGAACCATTGGACCATGCAATTTCCAGCTTCACATTTACTTCTGAAGCTCTCTGTTTCCCAGATTTTTCACCACATTAATAGGTTTTCAATGAAGTCTCGTAGTTCTTGAAATAGTAGAGGTAGTGAGAGTCGCTGTAAAATAAAATGAGGTAGAGAAGTGTGCAGAGGAGGTCTATCAGAATGATGCCTGGATGAGGGGGTATTAGGAGAGGATGGACAGATTTAGATTGCTTTTCGGGAGAGAATAATTTATAATTATGAGAGGCATAGACTGGGGAGACAGACAGAACCTTTTTCTTAGGATGGAAATATCAAATACCAGAAGACATTGCTTTAAGGTAAGAGAGCCAAAGTGTAAAGGAGATGTGGAGGGCAAGTTTTTTACACAGCGAGTGGTGAGTGCCTGGAACGTGCTGTTGGTAGTGGTGGTGGAAGTAGATATGTCACGGTGGCACAGTGGTAGAGTTGCTGCCTTACAGCAAAATGCAGCGCCAGAGACCCGGGTTCGATCCGACTATGGGTGCTGTCTGCATGGAGTTTGTACGTTCTCCCCGTGATCTGCGTGGGTTTTCTCTGAGAACTTTGGTTTCCTCCCACACTCCAGACGTACAGGTTTGTAGGTTAATTGGCTTGATAAAATGTTAAATTGTTCAAGTTGGCGATATGCAGAGTACTGCCCTGCCGACTACAAAATTCAGAAGATTCTGAAGGATAGTGGCATAGAAAAGACTTTTGGATATGGAACATATGCAGGCAGTTAAGAGTTGGTCTTGGCACAAGTTTGTCCGAGTCCTTGTTGGCTAAAGGGCCTGTTGCTTTGCTGTACTGTTCTATGTTGTATGTTCCCAGAGCATGCTCAGAAAATTACTCTTAAAAATGTATGCTTTTAAATCCACAGTAAGGTGTTGACTACCAGCATGAAACCATTATTGCTGTTTGCCGAAAATTACTTAATCACATAGAAACATAGAAAATCTGTGCATTCAGTCCTTCGAGCCAGCACCGACATCGAGTCACAGTCATTCGGGTGCAAAGTACTTAATCACAAGGTGCAAATTTACAATGATGATTAATCTCCAAATTTACATGGCTTTGGGATGTGAGAAGTAACCAGAGCACCTGGAGGAAATTCATGCAATTATGGAGAAAATATACAAACCAAACTTTAAATAACTTGGCTAATAAATAAACATAAACAGCACCCGAGGTCAGGATTGAACCTGTGACTCTGGGGCTTTGAGGCAGCAGCTCTACCAGCTGTGCCACTGTGAGGTCAATGTTCTGGTGAGTGCTTGAAGTTATTTTCTCTAAACAACGATCATGATCATGACATAGTATACCACCAGGGGTGCAGTGCGATTGGCAGCCTTATCCAACAGTCTGTCTGTATTTTAGTTTTTTGTTGTTATTTTTAGTGTGTTTTAAAAGTTTGTGTAAATGTTCCCTGGTTTGTTTTATGTGGGGGATGGGTGGGGGGTCGGGGAAAACTTTTTTTTCCAATTATTTACCTTGCTGGAGATGCAATTGTTTTTTGGGTCGTACCTCCGGTCGCTCTGCAGCCTAACATCGTGGAGCTGGAGGCCTCGCTCGGGACTGACTTAGAGCCCCACCGCGGGACGTGGACTTACCATCGGGGCCGAATCCTTGTCTGGGATCGCTCCAACCACGGCCTGCAGATTATACCATCAAGGGCTCACAGGCTCGGAGAGACCAAGTTGGGAGCTCCGGAAGCCGCACAACATTCGAGCAGCCCCGACCCGGGGTCAGATCGCCCGGTGTGGGGTAGCTGAGATTACCCCACGGTGCAGGAGCTGATGAGGAGGCCCGCCGCCGGCTATGGGAGTAAGATCGTCCCGTCAACAGGAGGCTTGAGGCCCCTGACTGCTGGAGGACAAAGAAAGTGAGAGATTGAACTTTTTTTTTGCCTTCCATTACAGTGAGGAATGTGGAGGAGTCACTGTGGTGGATGTCTATGTTAAAATGTATTTTGTGTGTTCTGTTGGTTTTTATTGGTATAACTGACTTGACAAAGGAAATTCCTCATATGTTGCAAAACATGCTTGGCTAATAAAGTATTATTGTATTGATTTCATGCTTGGAGTGAGCATCCACATTTAAAAGTGTCTTAAATGCCACTATCATAACTGTTTCCACCAGCACCCACTTCAGCCCCTTCTGTGCACTTGCTGTCCTCTGTGTAAAGAAAGTTGCCCTACACATTTAAACCTTGGATCAAACGCGGGTCTCTAATGTTGTGAGGCAGCAGTTGACCAGCTGCACCACTGTGCCACCTCACAATCGCAATCATGATGGCGGGATAAACTGATTTAATCCACCTGCACATGAGCCATATCCCTCCGCTCCCTGCATATCAAAATTAAGCCTACAAGAGAAATAGGAACTGAATCAAAATGTTCTGCATGTATCCTCCAAAGAGTAGCTCCAGTGGACATACAGCAACACTATTTATTTGAAAAAATGGGTGCCATCATTTTGAAGATACTGATAATAACAAAAATATGTTGAAGGCTGAGAATACCAAAACATTTTCTTTTGAAACTGGGATGAATCGGATCTGTATAACAAGATGCTGCCAGCCATTTATTTAAAGGTTTGAGATTTATTGTATTTCCATGGCATAAAAAAGAAACATTAAGAGCAGGTGATAGGGAAGAACTTAGGTAAATGTCACTCCCTTTTGATCCATTGACCTCCTGTGCCAGTCCAGCACCATCTATATCCTGCAAGGAATTAAATGACCTATTTCAGAAGTGAAAATGCTCCATTGCTCAGCCATGATAACTTTCATTATTCTCTCCGAGGTATAATGCCACAAGCCCATTCTTGAAATGCCATGCTGACAGCGAGTAACTGGTAAGATGTATGAATACACCACTCATTTCAATGTCAGAATCAGAATCCAAATCCTTAAAATAAAAGTGCATATTTCAAGTGTGTGATTGAATGCACAGGTAAAAATAGAATAAGTCGGAAGAATGTTCTACACAGAGAGTTGTGAATCTGTGGAATTCTCTGCCTCAGAGGGCAGTGGAGACCGGTTCTCTGGATACTTTCAAGAGAGAGCTTGATAGGGCTCTTAAAGATAGCAGAGTCAGGGGATATGGGGAGAACGCAGGAACAGGGTACTGATTGGGGATGATCAACCATGATCACATTGAATGGTGGTGCTGGTTCGAAGGGCCGAATGGCCTCCTCCTGCACCTATTGTCTATTGTCTATTATCTAATGCTTTGCACTGCCTGGCTAACCTCTGACAAATATATATAAATAAATACAGAAAAATAAAGAATTATATATAAATTTCGTGAGGAATAGTTTTCAAAGCCTTTGCCTGAATATAACTACAGGGTGAACAAGAATATTGATCAACTGAAACTGAAGTATTATGTGGGAATCTTTTTTATAATGTAGAATAAAGCATCTTTACATTAATGGTACTTTAAGAAAATCTAAAGGAAAACAAAATCCTCCCAGTGTTTACAGTACATAGAATATACTGTAGAACAGTACAGCACAGGATAAGGCCCTTCAGCCCACAATGTCCATGCTGAACACAATGCCAAGTTACATGAATCTCCTCTGCCTGCACGTGATCCACTACCTGCATTTCCAGGTGCCTATTCTTAAATACCACAATGGTATCTGACTCCACCACCACATCTTCTTTGTAAAAACCTGTTTCATACATCTCCTTTAAACATTGTCAAAATGGATTGGCCTTTAATAAACACACATTTAGTTAATGTACGTCAATTATGTTAACATTTTGAGAGGTACCTGTATGCTGTACCAGTGCGCACTGTTGCATTTAAAAACTCTAGCTATCATCATGATTGCTCGCCACAAGCTTTAGGTTTTAATTTATGTTTTTCTTCACTTGGTCTAAACTGAAATGTATGATTGCTAATTTCCTCTTTATAGGAGGCAAGCATGCAATAAATTCATTTCTGATGCAGCAAACCTAATCTGCCTACATTGTACATAGGTTGCAAATGATAGAAATTCATCAAAGTCACTTTATTTCATAATCTCATGTCATTTTACAAACCTCGATATCACTGAATGAAGCTCACTGAAGTCACTTTATTTTGTAATACCAAGTTTAACACTCAAAAGACTGACAGACAAGGTCCTTTTGCAAACCGCAGGTAACACCAATGTGGTATTAAGGCTTGGACAGCAAGGTCCAGATTCCTGATAGGACTGGGGAATTATATTCATCTACTTTTAGGACATTGTGGACAAGAAAGGCCTAATTTATCTTCAAAAGAGTTGATTGAGCATAATTATGTGAAATGAATGGGGTTTTTGTTAACTTTTATTTATTTTTCCTTTGCGTCTTTTTGTGCATTAACCACTATCTGCATTTCTTTATTTCTACTTTATAAACCTTACTCTCAACATCAGTAAGACCAAGGAGCTGATGTTGAGTGTGGATGAGGAAGGCCAAGGATACATGAACCTGTCTTCATCCATGGGTCGGGGCTGGAGAGAGTCAACAACCTCAAGTTCCGGAGTGTGCATATCTCTGAACATCTCTCTTGGACCCAGCACACTGAGGCAATCATAAAGAAAGCTCAACAACACCTCCACTTAGAAGATTGAGGAGTTTTGGTAGGTCAACAAATACTCTCTTAAATATCTACAGGTGTGCAGTAGAAAGCATATTGACTGGTTACATCATGGCCCGGTTCAACAATTCCAATGCTCAGGAATCTATTTGTTTGTGCATGTTGGGTTTATGAGTCCTTGTCCTCGCTACCAATATAGAGGCTGGCTTCCAACGTGCCCTGAAAATTGGTGTTACTCTCATCGATCTGTCATCAGCTTATGACACCGTGTGGAGACATGGTCTGTTGCTGAAAGCTTCCAGAATCTTGAAGTAAGTGCCAAACCACCATGCGTGCCAGCTTTATCAAGGACCCTCACCCCCCTGTCCAAGTTCATTTCTGCCATCGCGAAGAAAGCATTGGAGTTTGAAAACTGGAACCTCCAGGTTCAAAACCAGCTTCTTTCCAGCTACCACTATAATCAGCCATGATTGAATGGCAGATTAGACTCGATGGGCCAAATAGCCTAATTCTGCTCCTATAACTTATGAACTTAAACTATAAACTATCTTGGTTACATTTGGGACTTCGATGGTCAGCATGAAATTGGTGGCCCAAAGGGCCTGTTTCCACACTGTATCAATCAACCAATCAATCAATCAATCAGTTTCAAGACGTGGATTCTTATACATCGGCGAGACCAAACATAGGCTGGGTGATCATTTCGTGGAACACCTTCGATCAGCCTACCTGAACATCGTAGAGTTGGCGGCCTTTCCTGAAGACCGACCCAGCACTCCAAGCCGCAGTAGTCTGCGGGACTTTAACATCCCCTTTGCCAGGAATCGAAGTTCCAACCGCGAGGCCTGTGGACTTTAACATCGTGAAGCCCGCAGTCTCTGGTAAGAAGAGGCCGACTCGGAAGCTCCAAGTCACGGAGAGAGTTTCAACCGCCTCAAGGCGGGAGTTTCGATCACCACAACGGTGGTTTCGATTGTCGGCTGCGGGGCTTCGATCACCCCGACTGCGGATGGTTTGACTGCCCCAACCTCGGAAGTACAAGAGGAAGAAGCTTGAACTTTATTACCTTCCATCACATTGAGGAATGTGGAATCCACTGTGATGGTAGTTTATTTTATGTGGGTGTGTGTCTTGTTGCATGTCACTTTGTATGGCTGGATGGTAACTCAAATTTCCCAGTATCTTAATTGGTACATGTGACAATAAACTGACCTTGAGACTTTGAAACCTTGATCTCCTGGTTACCGGACACAGTAATTCTCCTTCCCATTCCTACACAGACCTTTCCGTCCTAGGTCTCCTCCATTGTCAGAATGAGGCTAAATGCAAATCGGAGGAACAGCATCTCATATTTCGCTTGGGCAGTTTACAGCCCAGTGATATGAATATTGATTTATCTCACTTCAGGTAGCCCGGCATTCCCACTCTCTCTATCCCTCCCCCACCCAAGCGGCACCAGCTTCTCATTTTCAACCTACAAACAGCTAACGTCTGAAGAAGGGTTTCGGCCCGAAACGTCGCCTATTTCCTTCGCTCCATAGATGCTGCTGCACCCGCTGAGTTTCCCCAGCAATTTTGTGTACCTTCGATATTCCAGCATCTGCAGTTCCCTTTTGAACAGCTAACAATGAATGGCATGTTCCCTTTATCATCGTTACTTTTTGCTTATCTTTTATTCATTGTTCTTTATCTCTCCACATCCTCATCTATATCTCTCGTTTCCCTTATTCCTAACTGGCCTGAAGAAGGGTCTCGACCAGAAACGTCACCCATTCCTTCTCTCCAGTGATGCTACCTGTCCGGCTGTGTTACTCCAGCTTTTTGTGTCTATCTTCGGTTAAATCAGCATCTGCTGTTCCTTCCTACACAATCAATTTCCACATGTTGGGAGAGATACCCACGTCATATCTAAACACAAACAACTTGGGTAGAAACAAAGCCTGGTTTGGAGCAAGGGTTTTCATGACTAAAGCTTGGATATTGACTATCTTTGGCCAAATATAGTCTGGTCTTTTTTATGTTTCTGTTGATCTCATGTGGAATGGATCAGATAAGCAGGTGCTTGGCTGGTGATGTCAGGAGAAAGCTGAGATTGATCAACTATTTGGCACTTCTGGCTGAGAAAGTCTGTGATATTTTGTCACTGCATTTAATATAATTTCTTACGCAATGATAGGGAAATTGTAAACTTTTTCATGTTTTATGATTTTATCATTTAAATGAATTTGAACAGTTGCTAATTGCCTCTTAGCACTGGAGACATTTAAAAGTTGTTCGAAGGCCTTTGACATCACCAAGCTGTGTTTGGGCTCAGGATCTCAGCATCTGTAGTGTGATGCCTGACCACTCTTCGCTGATCTCCCCACTTTGCAGGAAGTTCTTCCAATCTTGTGAACGGTCCTTCCTTAAGCTCTGGTAGCATCGGATTCTTCTTTACCTCATTGCGGACATTGGACTTTGTCTCTGGAAATGTTGCACTACAATGAAGAGAACTATACTCTGCACTCTCTATTCTCCCCTTTGTTTTACCTATTGAGATTGACAATTATTTTCTTGACATTAGTTATATCTTCCTTTTTCCGTAGGATTGTCCAGGAGTATTTGTAACCTTTTGAATAAATAAGACTCTGTTGGCTTTATTCCTCTGTGTGCCAAACCTGTCAAAATACTATAAAACATATCAGTAAGGACAGTAAACATCAAATGCAATGCCATTGCAAAGATTAAAAGCTGTACTATGACAGATGGCTGCAGAATTTAGATCAGAGTTTTCAAATGTCCGATGCTCATTAAAAGGCATCTAGATGCAGATTGAAATTGTTCCAAAGTATATTTAGGATTACATGAATGCTTAGTTAAAAGAGTAGAAAATATCAAACATGGTCCTCATTACATTAATAACATAGGTTGTATAATGATCCTTCTTTAATTATTGTGTCTTTCCAAGGAAGATGACAAATATAAGAAAGCCTTTATATCTATTTTCATTAGTCCTTGTTCTTTGTTGAAACAGAATCTGAAAACATCTACTATAATAGAAGCGATTTTTTTGAGCTGCATTATTTCATACAGGATATAATTCAAATTGCAACTCAACAACCCAAATAATACATTGTCCCTTCACCGGATGGACCGTACAACTTCAATCAAGACAACCTCAGGGGCATACAACCAAAGTACTATTGGCATGTTTCTTGCCCCACCAGGGGCACGAACACCCTTGACCACTGTTACACATCCATACAAAACGTATACCACTCTGTTCCTTGGCCACATTATGGGAAACCTGATCACCTAGTTGTGCTTCTACTCCCTGCCGACAAACAAAAGCTGAAGCATGAGGATCTGGTACAGAGTGTTGTTCAATGCTGGTCGGCAGACATGCATGTCATTTTACATGACTGCTATGAGCCAGTGGAATGGTCCATTTTCAGGGATTCTGCTGCCAATCTGAATGAGTATGCCACTGGTGTGACTGACTCCATCAGCAAGTGCGTAGAGGAGTGTGTGCAGAAGAAAAGAATCTGACGTTTCCTCCACCGCAAACCACGGAGGAACCGTGATGTACATTCCTCGGTGAAGGCCAGGTCTGCTGCATACAAATCAAATGATCCCAAGCGGTACACGAAAGTTCGCTATAATCTTGCAAAGCCATCAAGGATGCCAAGAAACAATACTGGAACAAACTTGAGTCCCAGTATAATAATTTGAACATGCACATAAGGTGGCAAGATTGAATACTATAACTTGCTGCAAAGTGAAGTCAGGCAACATCATTGGTGAAAGAGCGGCCCTACCTGATGAACAATGTATTCTATGCTCGCTTAGAGCAGAAGACCAACATCTGGCCTTTCAGACTCGGGTGTGCCTCTTCCCAGGGTAATTGTTGCAGAAGTTAGAGTGGTCTTCCTGATGGTGAACCCATGGAAAGCAACAGGCCTGGATGAAGTCCAATGACCATATACTTCGGAACTGCGTGGCCCAACTAGCGAGTGTATTCACAGACTTCTTTAGTCTCTCCCTACTCTGTTCTGACCTAACTACCTGTTCAAGAAGACCACTATCATCCCAGTTTTGAAGAAAAGCAAGATCTCATGTCTTAATGACTACTGTCCAATGGCCTTGGCATCCACCATCATGAAGTACTTTGAGATAGTGGTTATGGAACGCATTAAATCCAGAATACTAAGCAGCCTTGGGCCACTGCTGTTCACCTACTGCCACAACAGATCCATGGCTGACAACATCTCCCTGGCCCTAAACTCATCCCTGGAACACCTGGGTAAGAGAGACATCAACGTCAGACCTATTCATAGACTGTAGCACTGCTTTCAATAGCAAAGTGGATGCAAAAGTGGCAAAACATAGAACCAGCATGAAGGGGTGATCGATGGACCTAGTTGGATGAAGGGTCGATTTCCATGCTGTATATTTTAATGGATTCATCAATCAGGGCCTTTGAATTCTAATTGAGAAGGTATTGTAAAAGGCTTTGACTGTCTATCCTATCTATGTCTCCCGCAATTTTCAAAACATGAATTAAGTCTCCCTTCAGTCTCCGGTGCTCCAGAGAAAAGAATCCAAATTCGTACCACTTCTCCTTACAGCTAATTTCCTATAATCCAGGCAGCATTCTGGCCAGCCATGATCACATTGAATGACGTGCTTGCTCGAAGGGCCGGACGGCCTACTCCTGCACCTATTGTCTTTTTTCTATTGTCAATTACATCTTCTGCACCATCTCCAAGGTTTTCACAACCATCCTGTAATGGGCTGACCAGAACTACATGCAATACTCCAAATATAGACTCGCCAAAGTTTTATAAAGTTGCAATATGACTTCTTGACTCTTAGAATCAATGCCCTGACCAATTAATACAAGTTTGTCATATGCCTTATTTACCATTCTATCTTGTGTTGCTACCTTCAGGAAGCTATGGACTTGTACCCAAGATCCCACTATATTTCAATGCTGTTAAGGGTTTTGCCATTACCTGTGTCCCGTCCCCCTTACTTCAACCTCCCAAAGTACAATGCCTCACACTTGCTTGGATCAAACTCCAACTTCTATTTCTCCACCCATATCTGTACCTAATCTATATCCCATTCTGTACATTGACACTCTTCTTTACTGCCTGGAATTCCATTAATTTTGGTGTCATTAGTAAACTTACTAACCAACGCATCTACATTTAGCTCCAAGTTGTTTATATATACCGCAAACAAAAGAGGACACAGCATGGATCCCTGCAGAACTCCACTGGTCACAGACCTCCAGTTTGAATATTGTCCTTCCACCACAACCCTCAGTCTTCTATCACTAACCCAGTTCTGAATCCAAACTAGCAATCATTGTGGATCCCATGCATTTTAATCTTCTGGATCAGCCTACCATGAATGACTTTATCAAATGTCGTATAATATTCATGTAGACAAAATCCACTGCCCTACCCTTATCAATCATCTTTGTCACATCCTCAAAAAAGCTCAACCAAGATAGTAGAGCATAATCTGCCACAGACTAAACACAACTTGTTGCTAAATATCCCATTATCTTCCTAATCCGAGTAAATCCTATCCTGAAGAATCCTCTCCAATAGCTTTGCTGACACCGATGTGACAGGTCGGGACCCTTCCTCAGACTGATTATAATAGGAAGAGTGGGGGGGAAAAACTGGAAGTGATACAAAAAACAGGACAAATCAGGGCCGGATACAGAAAACCTCAGACAAAGAGGTCCCTGATAGGTTGATTTTTGGATAGAGACAGGTGTGAGCCCAATGGTGATGCATAGTTGCAAACTGTGAAGATTGTTAATGAACATTTAGTGGAGGAAGGGAGGGGAGAGGAAGAGGGAGGGGGAGGAGGGAGAGGGAAGGGAGATGTTTTTAGAAGTTACCTAAAACTGGAGAATTCAATGTTCATACCATTGGATTGTAAGCTGCCCAAGGGAAATTACATTGATAATATTGAATTTTGGTATAAACCAGCATCTGCAGTTCTTTTTTATTAAGAAGAAACAAAGATCTTCATCAAGGTCACCATAATCTCTTCTCTTGCCTCTCTTAATAAACTGGGATAGATCCCATCAGATTCATGGAATTGTGGGGTTGGGTTTCTTGAAGCGCATTAAGGTGAATAAACATTCCATTAAATTTAAATTTCTTTATTTATATAGCACATTTTTAGTCAACTTGCATTGACCCCAAAGTGCTTCACATAATTACATCCACACACACAGGCAAAGGTGGGTGAAGTGTCTTGCCCAAGGACACAACGACAGTATGCACTCCAAGCGGGATTCGAACCAGCTACCTTCCGGTTGCCAGCCGAACACTTAGCCCATTGTGCCATCTGGTGATTAATACACTTCATTCTAAATCTCAACTACCCTTGCATATCAGTATAGCCCACATTGATCTCACTATACTTCATGCTGTTTCCCTTGGCAAATACCAATATAATTTTCTCATTTAGTATCCCGCCCACATTTTCTGACATCAAGCATAAATACCCTCCTTTAGACTTGAGTTGTTCTACCTTCACAATCACAAGATAATCAATTTCACTGAAAAATTATTCTTACATATATAAAGTAAACAGTTCTCAAAACATCTATCTATATATATATAACCAAGTCTTGTCTTCTATCCATCCATCCATCCATCCATCCATCCATCCATCCATCCATCCATCCAAGGTAGACAAAAGTACTGGAGAAACTCAGCGGGTGAGGCAGCATCTATGGAGCGAAGGAAATAGGCAATGTTTCGGGTCGAAACCCTTCTTCAGACCCCTACATCAGTCTGAAGAAGGGTTTCGGCCAGAAACGTTGCCTATTTCCTTCGCTTCATAGATGCTGCCTCACCCACTGAGTTTCTCCAGCACTTTTGTCTAACTTCGATTTTCCAGCATCTGCAGTTCCTTCTTGAACAACTATCTATCTATCTATCTATCTATCTATCTATCTATCTATCTATCTATCTATCTATCTATCTATCTATCTATCTATCTATCTATCTATCTATCTATCTATCTATCTATCTATCTATCTATCTATCTATCTATCTATCTATCTATCATCTGGGACCTACGCCAAAACGGTACATGGTAGCGCTAAAATGTTTTGCACCACTTTACTCACTATTGTCCCGTGGTCGTCCGTATAAAGTTTTGTTCAGATTGATGTTACATTTCACAAGTTATTGACATTTAAATGTTTAAAAAAAGACCACTTTGAGAAGAATAACTTGACAGTTGCTGTGGCAGTTGATGGGAGATTCTGGCAGTTAGCAGTTATGATGTCACAATGGGATCTCACAGTCCTTCAATCACAATGGGATCTCATTTACATAAGCTGCCGTGAACATTCCTCCACCCGACAATGACATCACAATGGGATCTCAGCTGCCAATCAAAAGTGTTGGGATAAGCACCACCCAGTGCAATGAGGGATTTCTTACATTGTTGTAAGGAGAGGTTGGGAGTGGGGGAGGGGAGGGGAGGAGAAGAAATGTTATTTGAACATTGTGGTTAGTGAGGGAGTGCGAAAGAGGAGAGGTGATGGAGGGAGTGACTGAGGGTAGGGAAAAGGAGAGTGAGGGAGAGGTTTTGGAGTGAGTCGAGGAGGAGAGGAGGAGAGGAGAGAGAAGAGGGGGGGTGAAGACGAGTGGGTGGGAGTGTATAAGCCACGCCTGCGCAGTTGGGGGCTATGGGTGAGTGGTGGAATATTGGGTTGGGGGAACGGGTTGCGTTGGGGGAATGGGCACATCACAATGGAATCTCATTTAGATTTCTTGGGAGGAGGTTTTTCATTGTGGGGGGGGGGGGTGGAATAGGGGAGAGGTTTTATTTACTCCTTTTGGGGGTGGGATGAGGGGAGCTCCGCGTTTCATTGTGGGGGGGGGGGTGGGGGGTGGTATAGCGGAGATGTTTCTATTCCAGAACTTTCCTTGTGAGGGTGGGGGGGGGTTGGAATAGGGGAGAGGTTTCGTTTCCAGAACTTTCCTTGTGGGGGGGGGGGGGGGGGGGGGGTGGGATGGGTGGTGGGGCAGTTGATGGCTATGGGTAAGTGGTGGAATATTGTGTTGGGGGAACGGGTTACATTGGGGGAACGGGTGAGTGGTGGAAACAGATTGCTTTGGGGGAATGGGTGAGTGGTGGATTATTGAGTTGGGGGAATGGGGCCACATGCAGGCTAATGGGACTTGTTTAGATGGGGCATCTTGGAAGAGTTGGGCTGAAGGGTCTGTTTCCATTCCGCGTCTCTCCATCACTGTTTGTTTAATTGGGGCAGAAGTAATGGAGGGGCCTCATTCAGCATGTGAAGATCACTTCTACCTTGCTGAAAACAGCAAATACAAAGTAACTAAGATGATTATTGTTCTGGGTCTGTGCCTGAAGTTCTAGTTATACATTTGAGGATTTGTTCCAATGTAATGCAGTTCATTAATTGAGAGATCAGACAAGAAATGCTGTTGCCCCATTCAATAAAAATAATTAAAGTCGTTGGGGTTATAATTTTTATTCAGTTGTCAATTTATAGGCAGATGTAACAGATGTTCATTTTAATCAATCTTAAACACAGGAGAAAATACTTTTCCTCCAAACCTGATGTATGAGTAAACATTGCCAATTTGAGATGGAAGCTTTTCATCTTAGCTTAAATTATTCATCTGAAATGCTTTGCACAATTGTTTTGCTCATAAACATTATGGAATAAGAAGCTGGAATATGAAAGGATATCTTTTGGTGAAGAAATTAATCAGTGAACCTTGGTTCATATATGGGCAGGCCCTCATGATTTTGGAGAGGTACATATTGCATTTGATGCATTTGGTCTCCACCTGTCCTATACAAGGCCAATAATTGACAAAATACACAGAAAGAAGGAAACAATGTCTTTCACATGAAGTACATGAACACAGAACAGTACAGCACAGGAACAGGCCCTTCAGCCCACAATGTTTGGCCAAACATGATGCCAAGGTAAATTACCCTCCTCTGCTTGCACATGATCCACATCTCTCCATTCCCTGCATAAATAGCATTCCATTCCATTCCATTCCATTCATTCCATTAATGTGCCTATCTAATGAAACCTCTTTAACACCACATTATAACGGCCTCCAGCGCCATTGCTGTCAGCACATTTCAGGCACCCCTCACTCTGTGTAAAAAAACTTGCCCGGCATCTTCATTAAACTTTCTTCCTCTCACTTTAAAGCAATGCCCTCTATAGTCTTTGACGGTTCAATCCTCTAAAACATAAACCACTTTCTATTGCAAAACGTCCAAAGAATCTCACAGCTAATTAGTTAAAGTCCTCACTACCTGTCCACATTTTCATTTCCATTACTCAAATCAAGCTAAATACTTTGCAGAATATATCTCCTCATTTACAGGGTTTACTGAATAATCCATTAGTTTCAATAACATTACCATTTAATTATTTTTTTAAGTAATCACAGTACGTTTTTAAGCTTTCTCTGGTCACATTTGAGGATTATACATTTTTATTTGTGTCCTCCACCACTAGTCTCAAAACCCAAATTAAATAATCTACCCGCATTTAAACAACCTGGGACTAGGAACATTTAAAAATTGGTAATGACACCTCACAACATAATTTTCATAATGAAAAATAAACTTACTCACACTGAAAAACAATTGTTTAACTCTACTAGTCCAAAGGCAGTCATTCCATCAATGGCAATGATCTATTCTACATGCTTCATCCCCTTTGTCTCGTTTTCACACCTTATACTTCCTTATAAAGGTATCTCCCTCTCCTCCGATCAGTCAGAAGAAGTGTCTCGACCCGAAACGTCACCATTCCTTCTCTCCCGAGATGCTGCCTGTCCCGCTGAGTCACTCCAGCATTTTCTGTCTATCTTCGGGTTAAACCAGTATCTGCAGTTCCTTTCGAGACACTATATCCCTCCATTCCCTGTATATTAGGGCTGCCACAATGGCGCAGGTGGTATAACTGCTGTGTCACAGTGCCAGATACCCAGGTTTGATACTGACCTTGGGTGCTGTCTGTGTGGAATTTGTACGTTCTCCCTGTGACCATGTGGGTTTCCTGCAGATGACTGATTTCGTCCCAAATCTGAAAGATGTGTGTTAATTTGTAGGTTAATAGGTCTCTAAATGACCTTGGTGTGTAGGGTGTAGATAAGAGAATAGAATTATGTAGAACTAGAATAAATGGCGGATCAATGTTTGGCATGGAGTTGGTGGGTTGAGGGACTTGCTTCCTTGCTGTATCTTACAAGCAATTCAATTAATCCATATGCTTATCTAAAAGCCTCTTAAATATAATTAATTTTCATGACATGAAAAAGAACATTGTCACTCACTATTGAGTTATATGTGTTTTATGATAACAGAGGCCAGAAATTAGATTATCTCTGGATGCTTTTCTCCCCCAAGCAAGTGATGTGATTAGTTGGAATAAGGGACTTGACCAGGAACACCTCTGCCCATTCCCTCCGCATATGCTGCCTGACCTGCTGAATTCCTCCTGCACTTAAGCTAATTTTCACCGGAAATTGACTCAAATGAAATTTGAGTTATATGTAGTCTCCGGAAAGTCTAATGGGACTGTGCTTACATCCATTCCAGGGCAGCAATACATTGCATGCCATATTGATTAATGTGTCATCGGCAAGGCCACCAGCATAATCAAGGACGAGTCGCATCATGGCCACTCCTCCTTCGCCCCTCTCCCATCAGGCAAAAGGTATAGAAGGTTTAAAACGCACACCTCCAGATTCAGGGACAGTTTTCTTCCAAGCTGCTATCAGGCAACTGAACCATCCTGATAACAAATGGAGAGAGTAGGGCTGAAGATGTCCTGGTAGGGTTGCTCCTGGGCCTGGCCAAGCTGGTCATCCGCGAGTCACGGCGCCAGGAGGAAGAGGGCTCTGCCCGTGCCAGCTGCTGCCCCTTTTCCGGGGTTACGTCTGCACCCGGGTGGTACTAGAAAGGGACTACGCGCTGTCCACGGGCATCCTGGGGGATTTCCGGGACCACTGGGCACCGAGAGGGGTTGAATGTATCCTGGACATGGAATGTAATAGAGTTGTTTAGTAATTTACTTATTATATTTGTTTGTCTTGATCTATGGTGGTGCGTTCTGGTTTCTTTTATTGTTGTAAATACTATTTTAATATTTTAATATTTTGGTTAAAAAAACAACTATATAGCAGTTCTGCTATAGCTACTATCTACCTCATTGGAGAACCTCGGACTAACTTTGATTGTACTTTACTGGACTTTTTCTTGCACTAAACGTTAATCACTTTATTCCTTTTATCATGTATCCATACATTGTGGATGGCTCAAATTGTAATCATGTATTGTCTTTCCCACTGTCTGGTTGACAGGCAACTAAAGCTTTTCACTGTCCCTCAGTACATGTGACATAAACTAAACTAAACTTAACTGCAATTTCAAGTTTGCTTATCTAAGAAAGCTGGATACAAAGAACTGCAGATGTTAGTTTTCAAAAAAAGAATACTGAAGTATCTCAGCTGGGTCAGGCACCTTCTCTGGAGAACATAAATAGGCAACGTATCGGGTCAGGACCCTTCTTTAGACTGATTGTAGTGGGGGTGAGGAGAATAAATGGGAGAGAGATGGCGGCAGCACAGAGCCTGGCAAGTGATAGATGGATACAGGTGAGTGGGGTTTGATTGGGAAATGGGGGTGGGCAAAGGGCAAAGATAGGAAGAAGACAAAAGGCTGTCAGGTCAGGAGAGATGGAGAGAAGAGGCACGGAATGTGAAGGCAGAGGAATGGATGTGGATGGAAGGTCCTACACTGTGTAAATCTGAGGCTTACTTCTTGCCTTAGCAGTCCCTGTCAAAATGAATCACGAGTGACATCAATGTGATGGGTTCAGGCTGTAGTCAACGACATCAGGTGCAAAGGAACTAACACAGCAGTTCATAAAAGTCCATAGTAGTACAGAGCTCAGTCAGTTGCAGCAGGAATGCATTCTGAATCCTGCTCCTGTTGTTTCTCTGACTAGTCTTGACTTTCACCCCCACTGCTGTGTTAGTCGACCAACCTTGTTGTAAACCTGCAACCAGTAAACAGCCTCAATGCTCATAACAATGGATTCTGTTCAATGCAGTCATGGGGTCTTAGAACACAGTAACAAGCCCTTGGGCTCAACTGATCCATACTGACTATGATGCCCCATCTAAGTTAGTGCCATTTACCCATGGAGGCACAGAAACAGGCCCTTCAAAACCACACAGTCACAGGGAAAATGTGCAAACTCCACACAGACAGCACCCAAAATCAGGGTTGAATCAAGGTCTCCAGTTTGACATGATGAATCAAGTTTCAATTTAATTTTAGTTTACAGATGCAATGTGGAATAATCCCATAGGTCCACCGATTCCACTCCAACCATCAACGACCACCCATTCACACTATTTCTATGTTATCTCAATTTCCCATCCACTTTCTACACACTAGGGACACTTTTACAGAGGCCAATAAATCTACAAACCCACACATCTTTGGGATGTGGGATGTGGGTAGTAACGGAGCACCCAGAAGAATCACACGCAGTCATGGAGAGAATGTGCAAACTTCACACAGACAGCACCCAAGATCAAGATTGAACCAGGGACTCTGGTACTGTGAAATAACAGTTCTATCAGCTGTACCACTGTTCTGTCCTCAATGGCAGACCAGACCTCTCTGGCCTTTCTCCCTTCAGGGCAGCACAGTGGCACAGTGGTAGAGTTGCTGCCTTACAGTGCCTGAGACCAGGGTTCGATCCTGACTATGGGTGCTGTCTGTATGGAGTTTGTACAATTTCCCTGTGCCACATGAGTTTTCCCAAAGTGCTCCAGTTGCTTCCCACATCCCAAAGACGTACAGGTTTGCACGTTAATTGGCTTCTGTTGATTGTAAATTGTCCCTAGAGTGTGGGATAGTGCGAGTGTCCATGGTTATTGCTGGTTGTAGCAGACTCAGTGGGCTGTATCTATAATGTCTAAAGCCTAACATCTAAAGGTGAAGTGGTCGAAACATCATCATGATTTGAATTCAGCCTTTCAAGTCAAACAGGTTATTTATCGCTCATTAGACTGGGTTTGTGATGAAGAATGCCTCTTCCAATGATTATCTATTGATGTTTTTGAAATCCAAGGCACAAAAAAAGCTTTGGGCAAAGACCTTTATGGAGGAAAACTATGATAGTGCAAATGAAAACAGCTTAATGAAACAGATTAATCGGGTTCTTAATGTGTAAGAACCAATCTGTTGTAATGATGAATGGCTTTGTGTGGAATGATTGAGTTGGAATTTAAAATCAATGAGATGAAAAGCTTAGGACTGTTGTTCATGGACTCGCTGGTCAATGGAGATCTAAATCATTTTACAATCTTACAATCTAAATCAAAACAATTATCTGCATGCCCAACATCTTTTACATAAAAACCTCTATGTGGAATATTGAATTTATTATGTTCTTAAAGCCTCATTGTTGGTGATATATATATGAATGTTGGATATAAATGTAGACACAGAAACTGCAGATGCTGGAATCCTGCATAAAACACAAAGTGATGGAGGAACTCAGCAAGTCAGGTAGCATCTCTGGAGGGAATGGGAAGGCAACAAGTTGGGATCCTTCTTCAGACTTATTGTAGAGATTGTTGGAAAAGAGGATATAAATATAGATGCGCTGAATAGTAAGTTTGCAGATGACACCAAGATTGTTGGGATCGCAGACTATGAGGGAGGCCGTCAAAATATACAGCAGAATGTAGACCAGCTAGAAAAGCGGGCAGAGATATAACAGAGAAAGTTTAATCCGAGCTAGTGTGAGGTGTTGCACTTTGGGAGGTTGAATGTAAGGGTAAAATATACAATTAATGTCAAGACCCTTAATAGCATTGATGGACTTTGTGACCTTGGGATCCAAGTCCATAACTCCCTGAAAGTAACAACACAAGTAGATATAGTGGTAAAGAAGGCATATAATATGAATTCCTTCAATGGTTGGGGCACTGAGCACAAGAGTGAGGAAGTCATTATGCAGCTTAATAGGACTTTGGTAAGGCTACATCTAGAGAAATGCATGCAATTCTGGTTACCCCATTAGAAAAATGAGAGGGTATCGGTACAATTGATGTCCTTTTGAAGCAGGTATGAACCGCAGACCACAGAAGCGAGAGAGCCGAATGGCTCTTGGGGAAAAAGCTATTCTTGAACCTGGTGGCCATGGTTTTCAAGGTCCTGACGGCAGGAGTGAAATGAGAGAGTAGCCAGGATGGGGTGGGCTTTTGATATTACTGGCTTTTTGAGGCAGTGCCTCATAGATCTCTTCAATAGTGGAAATTGTTCATGGAGTTGGCATCTCATAATGCCAAATACCCGGGTTTGATCCTGATCTCCAGTTGCTATGTCTATGTGGAGTTTGCACGTTCTCCCTGTGACTGTGTTCTCTTCCATCTGTTCTGCTATCCTCCCAGGTCTCAAAGGGCTGCACGGTGGCACAGCGGTAGAGTTGCTGTTTTACAGTGCCAGAGACCTGAGCCCCTGCGTGGGTTTTCTCCGGGATCTCTGCTTCCTTCCTCACTCCAAAGACGTACAGGTTTGTAGGTTAATTGGCTTGGTATAATTGTAAATTGTCCCTAGTGTGTGTCGGATAGCGGTAGTGTGCAAGGATCGCTGTTCGGTGTGGACTTGGTGGGCCTGTTTCCGTGCTGTATCTCTAAACTAAAACTAAACTAAAAATATTGTAGGTTAATTGGAAATTGCCTCACGTGTGTAGGGAATGGATGTGAAAGTGTGATAACATGGAACTAGTTGGAACAGGTGATCGATAGCCGGCTTGGACTGAAGGGCCAGTTTCCATGGTGTACCTTTCAATCAATCCATCATCTATGTGCCAAGACATGCAAATAATAAGCAAAGACATCTTAACTATCATAACCTACTGGCTGCTGTTATGCTCCATGCAGCCACTAAACGTGATTAATGAAAGGCTGCAATATTTCATAGTGGCAATGGTTAGAGTAATCCCCTTCCTATGAGAGACTGCACACAATGTAGCTCGGTTTCAACAAGAAACATGACAGATTTATAAACTGCTATTTGGATCCAATTTTCGCTTGGGATTTTGCTATCAGAAAGCCACTAAAACAGAACAGGTGACTGTGATAAACAACTGGTCGTTGACAACATGCTTTTACATTCTCAGCCAATTCTTCAAATGCATGCTCAATTTCAAATGGATAATAAGTACACGATAATCTCTACTGAAAATTAATGAGGTTCGTGCTGGTGTTGGTTTAATTTCCAGCTATTTTATAGAAATGTAATAATTTAACTTCAAAAGAAGATTACATAGAACATAAAAGAGTACAGCGCAGAAACAGGGTATTCGGCCCACAATGTCCCTGTCAAACATGATACCAAGGGAAGATTAATGTACAATATTTATCAAAACTAATAGTTTGCAATACAATTTGTAAAAATGTATCTATGAACAAAATAATTAATTGTTGACAAATCCTTGTCATAAACACCTTCAAAAGGTTCATTTTGTATATTCTCGATAGAGAAGAGATTTGTCATGCCATATTAAACCACATTTTGAGACTTGAACCAGCAGATCTGGCTCAAAGTGGCATGTTTCCCTGTTGGATATTCATGATGATGGCAATGGATCAAACCAGCGAGGATTTAATTAGGACTATGAATAAATGGAATTTTTAAACCTAATTAATATAAGACATAGGAAATACTTATTCTGCATTAGTGTTCAAATATTCGTTTCAAGCATAGAAACTGCTGATATCCAAGGGGGATAAAAGAGGACAGATGATGAGAATAGAAATGACTTAGCCCATCATCTATCTGCCAACTCCAAGACAGCACCTCATAATTAATTTCCCTCTTCTGCTCTTTCCCCACAGATCTGTAAATTTGAGTTTAATACAAATCCTTTAGAAAATATGTCATTGAGGATTAATTGCTTTCCGTAAATGCTATCGGAATATTCTAGAAATCATCTTAAATCCAGGTCCATAAATTCCTATGTGATAGGAGCAGAATTACGCAATTTTACCCATCGTCTACTTCGCCATTTAATCATGGCTGATCTATCTTTCCCACTCAACCTTATTCTCCTGCCTTCTCCCCATAACCCTGATACCCATACCTGTCCCTGATTACTGACTCTACTGATGCCAGAAATAACATTTCATCTAAATAATTCAACCTTTGCAACATTGCAATCACGACCTTTCTTAATCTTCTCTGAAGAGAACTTTCCACCTTATACAATCTCCCCCTATGGTAAATCACAAAGTGCTGGAGTAACTCAGTGGGTCAGGCAATAATCTACAGCAGTCTGACTAACTTTGTAACACCAAGAAGAACTCAAGTAGAAAAATTGAATCATAGAGATAAAAACATACACCAAGGAAATAGGCTCTTTGGCTCACCTTGTCCATGTTGACTAAATTGGCATTCTGTGCGAGTCCCATTTGCCTGCATTTTGCATAGCCCCTTAAACCCTTCCTATCCATATATATATATACACATCCAAATGTTTTTAAATGTCGTAAATGTGTACACTTTTGTAACTTCCTTTAAGAGCTTATTCCAGATAGTACTGAGTGAAAATGTTGCCTCGGAGGAATCTCTCCCCTCTCACCTTAAGCCTACGTCCTCTAGTTTTAGAATCCTCCACCCTAGGAAATGTTACTGTGAGTATTCCCTTTATTCATGCCCCTCATGAACTTGTACATAGAGTCATTGAGTGATACAGTGTGGAAATAGACCCTTCAGCCCAACTTGCCCACATGTCCCAGCTATACTAGTCTCACCAGCCCACATTTGGTCCATATCTCTCCAAACCTGTCCTATCCATGTATGTGTCTAACTGTTTCTTAAATGTTGGGATAGTCCCTGCCTCAATTACCTCCTCTGGCAGCGTGCTCTATACACCCACCACCCTTTGTGTGAAAAAGCTACCCCTCAGATTCCTATTCAATCTTTTCCCTTTCACCTTAAACCTATGTCCTCTGGTCCTTGATTCACCTACTCTGGCCAAGAGACTCTGTGCATCTACCCAATCGATTCCTCGCATGATTTTATACATCTCTATAAAATTACCCCTCATCCTCCTGTGCTCCAAGTAATACACAACCTCTCCCTATAGCTCAGACCCTCTAATCCTGGTAACATCCTCTTCGTAATCATCTAACATCTTAATAAGATCACTCAGTCTTCTACGTTCCAAAGAAAAAACATCCCAGCTTAACCAATCTCTCCCTACAACTGAAGCCCTTGAGCCCAGGTAACATCCCGATAAATTTGTAATACATCCTTTCCAACTTAATGATATCCTTCCTATAGCTGGTGGACCAGGACTGCACACAGTACTCTAAGTGTGGTCTCACCAAAGACGTACAGCTGCAATATGATTTATCAACTTTTGAATTCAGTACCCATTTCAAATAAAGGCAAATGTGCCAAATGCCTTCTTCACCACCTTGTCCACCTGACTCAACAGACGGACAAAGATGCAACAGGACCTCAACAACATCACTGGATTGATAGTCTCACACACTCAAGCAAATTTCCAGTCACATATCATAATATATCCTGTGCTCAGACTTGGATTCAGCACTGACTCTCGACTAGCCAGAGGTGAAAAGCAAACATGCCCCATTCATATGAATGAGACCACTAGCCTTCATTAATAATGGAAAGTGATGCTCAGTGTTTTAATTTTCCCTTTCATTTAAAATACTCTTAAAGTTTGTAATTAACTTGCACAAGTTCAGTAATATGTTTATATTTGAATTATGAAATAAATAAATTAATAAATTGATTGTTTGAAAGATCCGGAATGAAAACAGGACCTTGGGCCGACCCAGCCCATGCGATCATCGATCACTCATTCATATTAGTTCTATATTATCGCACTTTCTCATCTACTCCCTACACACTAGGGACAGTTTACAGATGCCAATTAACCTACAAATCCACACACCTTCAGAGATCCCACATGGTTACGGGGAAGATGTGCAGAGACAGCACTCGAGGTCAGGATTTAACCTGCGTCACCAGCACTCTGAGGCAGCAGCTCCATCACATCCATCACTGCCGCTCATTTCAAGTGTCTTTAAATGGACTTGATTATCAGAAACAGTGCCAAATCAGATTACCGTGCCAAACTCCCGGGTTCGACCCTGATTATGGGTGCTTGTCTGCACAGAGTTTGTACGTTCGCCCCATGACCAGCGTGGAATTTCTCAGAGATCTTTGGTTTCCTCCCACATTCCAAAGGTGTACAGGCTTGTCCATTAATGCCTTGGTGTAAATGTACAATTGGCCCTGGTGTGTGTGGGATAGTGTTAATGTGCAGGGATCGCTGGTCAGTGCGGACGCGGTGGGCTGAAGGACCTGTTTCTGTGCTGCATCTCTAAACTAAACTAAACTAAAGATTTGGACACAGCGGAGAAGGGCAAGAGCTACTGGAAGGCTGCTGAAGGGGAATAACCTCAGGCCTGACTACAGAATGCTCTACCTTGTGGATCAGCCCAGCAGGTTTGCTGCCTGCACAGTTGGAGCCGTAAGGTAACGGCAGGCATCCAACATAATGAAAATGCAAGTCCGGCCATACATGATCTGGCCCACTATGTTAGAGGCAAGCATTTGCTCTAACACCTCCACTGTGCACAATTGGAGGTTGATGAAAGGTGAGGTTTCTAATGTCATGAAGAGTCCTGACTTTCTTGGCCTGAGATGGAGGGATGGAAGGGTTGCATTATCTTAATAGAACAGCAACTAGCTCTCACCCCCTCCCCCGACATCAGTCTGAAGAAGGGTCTCAACCCGAAACGTCACCCATTCCTTCTCTCCATAGATGCTGCCTCACTCGCTGTGTTACTCCAGCATTTTGTGTCTAGCTGGAAATATCATTGCTGCTGTTTTAGGTATGTAAGTACACGACTACTCCAGTGAAGAGCTATAACAATTTGAATGAAATAGGTTTAGCCATATCAGCACTACTCAATTAGTGCTACATAGAACATTACAGCACAGGAACAGGCCCTTCGGCCCACAATGTCCATGCCCAATATGAGGCCAAATTAAGCTAATCTCCTCTGCCTGCACGTGATCTATATCGTCCCATTCCCTGTAAATCCAAGGGCCTATCCAATGTATGGATGATTTCAATGAAAATCATATTTTACATGACCCATTTCTCAGGTACATTTAGACATGACAGTTGAGGTATGAGATGCTTAATTAAACATTTATTCTTTTAGACGCTGCCTGATCTCTTGCTGACTGCACTATTGCTTTGCAGGTGAATCGATCTTGTGCTTGGGTTTAACTAGTTTCTGCTGAGTGAAATATTTTGTTTGTTCTTTGCTCGTTTGTAGAGCAATGTTTTGCAGGGTATACAGTAACAGGCACAGGTCAGGCTGAGTTATTTAACATACACACTCAATCTTTGAAGATCTCAACAATCTATTCAACCATGCTGAGCAGTTTTGACAATGCAGCCTATTAATTAAGTGTAACTGCATTGGTTAAATGACTGGATTAACACTAAAAAGCCTGCCGCCTATTCACTAGGGGAATGATTCAGATCCTTCTTCAGGTAATTAGGTAAATGTTGAATAGAAAGCCATCAACGTTAAGACAGCACAGTGGTGCATATTGTAGAGCTGCTGCCTCACAGTACTAGAGATCCAGGCTTGATCCTGACCTCTGTGGAGTTTGCAAGTTCTCCCTTTAATAATGTGGGTTTCATAGAAAATAGAAAACATAGAAAATAGCTGCAGGAGGAGACCATTTTGCCCTTCCAGCCAGCACCGCTATTCATTGTGATCATGGCTGATCATCCACAATCAGTAACCCGTACCTGCCTTCTCCCATATCCCTTGATTCCGCTAGCCCCTGGAGCTCTATCTAACTATCTTTTAAATTCATCCAGTGAATTGGCCTCTACTGCCTTCCGTGGCAGAGAATTCCACAAATTCACAACTCTCTGGGTGAAAAAGATTTTTCTCAACTCAGTTTTAAATGGCCTCCCGGTTTATTCTCAGACTCTGGCCCCTAGTTCTGGACTCCCCCGACATTGGGAACCTTTTCCGGAATCTAGCTTGTCCAGTCCTTTTATAATTTTATATGTTTCTATAAGATCCCCTCTCATACTTCTAAATTCCAGTGAATACAAGCTCAGTCTATCCAATCTTTCCTCATATGACAGTCCCGTCATCCCTGGGATTAACCTTGTGAATCTACGCTGCACTGCCTCAATAGCAAGGATGTCCTTCCTCAAATTAGGAGACCAAAACTGCACGCAGTACTTCAGATGTGGTCTCACCAGGGCCCTGTACAACTGTAGAAGGACCTCTTTACTCCTATACACAAATCCTCTCGGTATGAAGGCCATTAGCTTTCTTCACTACCTGCTGTACCTGCATGTTTACCTTCAGTGACTGGTGTACAAGGACACCCAGGTCTTGCTGCACTTCATATTTTCCTAATTTGACACCATTGAGATAATAATCTTCCTCCTTGTTCTTGCCGCCAAAGTGGATAACCTCACATTTATCTACATTACTAGACTAAGTGGGTCCTGTTGGGTCCCATGTTCACATGGAGGGCTGGTCCCCCAATGCAATATTCCACCTCTCCACCAATTCCAATATTGGTGGCCACTGGGGGGAGAGGGGGGGGGGGGCTTTCAGGAGCTCTAGTATGTGTGTTTTGTGCCGAAGGGACTGGTTTCCAGAGGGCTAGTATGGACATTGTGGGCCAAATGGATTCTTGGGCTGGCAGCTCATTCACTCAGGCCTGGTGGATTGGCAGCTCAGTCACCCAGGCCTGGTGGGCTGGCAGCTCAGTCACTCAGGCCTGCTGGGCTGGCAGCTCAGTCGCTCAGGGCTGATGGGCTGGCAGCTCAGTCAATGAGGGCTGGTGGGCTGGCAGCTCAGTCACTCAGGGCTGGTGGACTGGCAGTTCACTCACGGCTATTGCATGAAAAAGCATTTCAGGCAGAGTGCACGCCACCAAACTCAATTTCATAGCATTTCAGGCAGAGTGCAGGTCACCAAACTCAATTTCTTAGATTTCAGGCAGAGTGCAGGCTACCAAACTCAATTTGATAGCATTTCAGGCAGAGTGCAGGCCACCAAACTCAATTTCTTAGCATTTTAGGCAGAGTGCAGGCCACCAAACTCAATTTCATAGCATTTCAGGCAGAGTGCAGGCCACCAAACTCAATTTCATAGCATTTCAGGCCGAGTGCAGGCCACCAAACTCAATTTCATAGCATTTCAGGCAGAGTGCAGGCCACCAAACTCAATTTCATAGCATTTCAGGCAGAGTGCAGGCCACCAAACTCAACTTTGTAGCATTTCACGCAGAGTGCAGGCCACCAAACTCGATTTTTTAGCATTTCAAGCAGAGTGCAGGCCACCAAACTCAAGTTCATAGCATTTCAAGAAGAGTGCAGGCAACCAAACTCAATTTCATAGCATTTCAAGCAAAGTGCAGGCCACCAAATTTAATTTCATAGCTTTTCAAGCAGAGTGCAGGCCACCAAATTGCCAAACAACTCATTGCATTGTCATTAAGGGCTAACAACTCATTTATTGCAAGTACATTGCAGACTCACATTTCAGTTGATTCACAGCTTAGAATCACAGTTGTGGACTCTCCCTCGCGATCTTCCAGAGTGACTGACTCACGTCCAGGCATCCGGGGTTTTATAGTCCTGCCCCCTCCCCCCCGGAAGGGGCATTACCTTAATTGTGGTGATTGACAGGCGAGAGGACCAATCAGCTGATCTCAAGATTTTTTAAACACTCATAACTTTTTTATTTTTCATCAACCAGAAAGATCCTTGGGGCTGCCTCAGCGGAGGAGGACTGTGAGTAAGATGGCCAAAAATCATAGCGATATATGGTAGCATTTTATCTAAAATCAATATACAGTGCAGACAGGAAGTGGTCAAGATGAGACTTTTAGCTATATAGATACTGCATCTGCCATGCATCCGCCTACTCACTCAACCTGTCCAAGTCACCCTGCAACCTCCTAGCATCCTCTTTGCAGTTCACACTGCCACCCAGCTTTGTGTCATCTGCAAATTTTCCAGTGTTACTTTTAATTCCATCATCTAAACCATTAATTTATATTGTAAATAGTTGTGGCCCCAGCACCGAGCCTTGTGGCACTTCACTCGCCACTGCCTGCCATTCTGACAGACACCCGTTTATTCCTACTCTTTGTTTCCTGTCTGCCAACCAATTCTCTATCCATGTCAATACCATATCCCCACTACCATGTGCTCTAATTTTGCCCAATAATCTGTGTGGCACCTTATCAAAGGCTTTCTGAAAGTCCAGATACACTACATCCGCTGTCTCTCCTTCATCCATTTCACTTGTCATATCCTCCGGTGGACTCCGGTCTCCTTCTGCATCGCAAGGCCAAGCATATTTGTTGGTTACCATTGCAAATTACCCCAATTGTGTAGGAAGTGGATGCGAAAGTGGGATAACGTAGAAGTACTCGCGGACTCTGTGGGCCGAAAGGCTTTTGTAAATTACCTGGGATCAATTCTTATATTGTTTGCTTCCGATCGAGTATTTCCATGTAACAAGGGAAGCTGACTCATAATTCAATAAGACAGTGGAAACCTGATTAGACCAACCAAGGAGAATGTCACCTTCGACCGTACTGCTGGCATAACATGCTCTAATTAGGTTTCAATCTTTCTCCCATTATCCCACCTATTTTCCCACCATTTCCCACCCTCCCCCAGTGAACCCTGCTCTGTTCCCCTCATCAAATACTCAGCTCATATTCCTGAGTCCTTCATTTCCCTTTTATCCCCCTTTTTTTTCCATACCTCTGTCCCCTTCCACCCATATTCCTCCATCTGGCGTAATGTTTCATTCCCCTTCTCCTCTTATCTGGCACCCTTTCGGCTCATTTTCCCCACTAGCTTCGTCACTTACTCCACCTATCTACTACAACAAATCTCTGGTCAACTGTATCCACCTATCACTTACCAGGCTTTGGCCAACCCCCAACTCTCTTTTCAGGCTTTCTCCCCCCTACTACAATCAGTCTGAAGAAAGGCCCCAACCCAATACATTATCTGTCCATTCCGTCCACAGATGTTGCCTGGCCTGCTGAATTCCTCCAGCACTTTGTACTTTGTTTAAACCTTTTAGGTTTTACAACGCTATTTGACAAATATCTGTTACCAAGTAAAAATCATATGGTTTTACTGTTAATGGGATTAACTTTAAAAGCTGATACTGAAGTACAAGTAGGCATACTGTTTGAAACTCTACCATGTTATAGAACATAGAACATCCCCTTTAAACTTTGCCCATCACACTTTAAACCTATGCCCGATAGTATTTAAGCAGAGCTCTTTAAGTAGATCTTTACTTAAATAGATCTTTAAGTAGTGCACTTAAAGATAGCGGAGTCAGGGGATATGGGGAGAAGGCGGTAACGGGGTACTGATTGTGCATGATCAGCCATGATCACATTGAATGGCGGTGCAGGCTCGAAGGGCCGAATGGCCTACTCCTGCACTTATTGTCTAATGTCTATTTGATATTTCCATTCTTGGAAAGAGGTTCTGACTGCTTACCCAAGCTATCTATATTACTAAAAGTCTGTTCTTGACCGGTTTTGGCTTTCTGTGCTGCGATTTCCGAGAGTACGCCGCCACCTACGGCCGTCATTTTTGGCCACCTCCCTCAGAGCCCCCCTCCACCGCATGTGTGCCAAGAATTTTTCCCGTCGATGAAAATTGACAGAGATATTAATGTTTTTACAAAATTCCCCATTCTCTCTGCTGCCGCTGCTGGAGGGAGGGGGAGGGACTATAAAACCAGGAAGTGGTGTGCCTCAATCAGTCTCTGCAAGTGGTGTGCCTCAATCAGAGCTCTGAATGACATTGACAAATGTCTACAGCACTGTGAGTACCCTTAATTTGGTTTGAAAATGAAAATATGGTTAGTGGTAAAAAAGCACTGCCTGCAAATGGTTGTTTGGGTTGAAGTAAAAAGGCACTCTTTCTCCCTCCCCCCCCTTCCCTCTCCTCTCCCCCCCTCTCCTCCTCTCCCCCCCTCTCCTCCTCTCCCCCCCTCTCCCCCCCTCGCCTCCTCTCCCCCCCTCGCCTCCTCTCCCCCCCTCTCCTCCTCTCCCCCCCTCTCCTCCTCTCCCCCCCTCTCCTCCTCTCCCCCCCTCTCCTCCTCTCCCCCCCTCTCCTCCTCTCCCCCCCTCTCCTCCTCTCCCCCCCCTCTCCTCTCCCCCCATCTCCTCTCCTCTCCCCCCCTCTCCTCCCCCTCTCCTCTCTTCCCCTCTCCCCCCCCTCTCCTCTCCCCCCCCTCTCCTGTCCCCCCTCTCCTCTCCCCCCTCTCCCCCCTCTCCTCTCCCCCCCTCTCTCTCTCCCCCCTCTTTTTCTCCCCCTCCTCTCCATCCCCTCCCCCACCGTCCCTCCCCTAAACTCCCCTCCCCTCCACACACCCCTACCCCCTTCCCTCCACCCTCCCTGCTCCCCACCTCTCCCCCGCCCCTCATCTCACCCCCTCTCAGCACTCCCTCTCTCTCCCCCTCTCTCCTCCCCCCTCCCCCCCTCTCTCTCCCCTCCTCCCCTCCATTAGCGTGAGTGCGGGGGGGGGGGGGGATAGTTAGTGTGTGATGCTGCATGCCGCCTCCCCCCCCACAACCGCACGTTGGGGCAACAGACCCAACGGGTCTGCACTTGGTCTAGTACCTCTTATAATTTTATATACAATACTTCTATCAGGTCTCCCCACAATCTCTGGCATTCCAGAGAAAACAATTCAAGTCTATCCACCCGTTCCTATTCTTTTACTGTGGCACACTGAGGTATAAGGAGGTTTTGTTTCCATCCTGATTTAATGGGTTTGGAAGCAGCTGAGGTAGCCATCACAGACTCTTACACTGATGAGGCAGGAGGTGCCTGATGTGGTGGGTGGGTGGATGGATAGTTTTAAAGGAGGGTTCCGAGTACACCCTCAAGGTTCTGAACACTGCCCCAAATGCTCCTCTTTCACATTGAACCTTTATGGGTCAAGGAAACCCGGGATGGTGTAACTGTTACAATTCTTCTCGGAAGCTTTGGGCACACCTGAAACGCACCAGTCTTCGTAATCATAATTCTCTACAATTAGTCTTCAAAATAACTCAGTTTTGATCTTGATCCCTTATCTTTAATGAAATGGCTGACAGTCAACTGTCCTTGGCTTAGATGGCAAGATTTACCATCTCATGGATGGACAAATGAGGTAACATGCTGTGTTGCAGCAAAGGAACTGGTTGTATTGAGAACAAATATTCACCATACTGATAGTGTTAATGCACTGTTAAAATCATAGAACATAGAGCAGTACAACCCAGGAAAAGGCTCTTCAGCCTACAATGTCCATGCGGATGTGATGCCAAGATAGACTAATCGTAGCTGCCTGCACATGATCTATATCTCTCCAATCTCTTTATATCCATGTGCCTAACCAAAAGACTTTTAGATTCCACTATCATAACTGTCTCTCCATCACCACCCGTGGCAGCACATTCCAGGCACCCTCCACTCTCAGTGTAAAAAAACTCTTGCCCTGCATATCTCCTATCCTATAGCTCCTGGAAGCCATACAGTGGCCATGGATCGACTTATTGAAAGATACAGCATGAAAACAGGCCCTCGGATCCGTGCCAACCATCAATCACCCATTTACAGTAGTTCTATGTTATCCCACTTTCTCATACACTTCCTACACATAAGGGGCAATTTTACAGATGTGGATTTGGGAGGGAACTGGAGCACCCCAAGGAAACCCACGTAGATACAGGGAGAACGTGCAAACACAACACAGACGTTACCCAAGGTCAGGATTGAAGCCGGGTCACCTGGCACTGTGCGGCATCAGCTCTACCAGCAGCGCCACTGTGCTGCCCAGAGAAACCCATGTTCATACCAATCATTTCATACCAAGTGAACAAGTGTGGCACTGAGTGCCCGAACAACAGAGGGCAAAACACAAAGTGTGTAGCTACATGGAACCCAGGGGGGAGATTACATTACAGTACACACTCTTATCTGCTGGAGGAATGGGTGCAACAGTCAAATAAGCCGCTTTCCTTTTATACTTTGCTTTTGATGATGGTGTTGCCACATTTTCTCTCAGTAGTGGTCTCTGAAAGGGACACAGGTGCAGAAAAATATATTTATATCAGGAAGGAATTTGATAAACCAGTGCCTGGCAAGTTCCAGTTGGGCGAGCAGCTGAAGCAACAATAGATGAGCCAGATAAAAGCTGGCAATAAATCAGTGGACAAACATATACAAGCAAAAATCTCAACACAAATGTTACGAAACCTTTCAGCAAAAAAAACCCCAAATACTGCCAGATTATTTTCAGATTCATCTTCACGTTATTAATATTAGCGTTTTATTCCTGTAACAATAAAGATATGCTCACCAATGCCCCTACTTTCTTTAGGTTTAAAGAGATTTGGTGTATTTCCTAATAGTTGAACAAACATTTACAGATGCACTGTAGAAAGTATCCTCAGTAATTCCAATTCAGATGAATGCAAGAACTGCAGAGAGTGATGGACTCAGGCCGGTCCACCACAGCCGCAACCCTTCCCACCATCGAAAGCATCCACAGGAGTTGCTGCCTGAAGAAACTTGCATCTATCAACATGGAATTCCACCATCTAGGCTACACCCTCTCCTTGTTGCTACCATTGGACAGGAGATACAGAAGCCTGAGGTCCCACACCACCATTTTCAGGAGTAGCTACTTTTCTGCAACCTTCAGGTCCTTGAACCAACCCATATAACCTTAACTCTACCTCAACCACAGAACAGGATGGTCCACCACTTGTACAATTAATTTTCTGTATTATGTTTTTGCAATGGTGTCTTGTTTTTTGCACATTTTTCTTTTATTTTAGAATTTAATGTGAAATTTATTTTAACTGGATTAAGTGGGACCCGTTGGGTCCCTGTCACACAGGACGCTTGGTTCCCCAATGCAATATTCTACCACTCACCCATAGCCCCCAACTGCACAGGCGAAGCTCATTTCCCTCATCCCTAGCACTCTCTCCCCCTCCTCTTCACCCTCCTTTTCCCCTCTCCTCCTCCCCTCCCCAATCCCTCCCTCACCACTCTCTCTCTCCTTTCCCCTACCCTCAGCCACTCCCTCCCTCCCTGCATAACTCCTCTACCCTCCCTACCCCCTCCTATCCACCACCTCCCCAATCCTCACCTCCACCTATCCCCCCCCCCTCTATCCCTCCTCACCTCCCTCACTGCCCTCCTCTATTCCCCATTCCCTACCTCTGCCGCCCCCCCCCTCCTCTACTCCCCCTCCTCTCCCTCTATCCCCCCCCACCCCCACCCTTCCTCCTCACCTCCTCCTTCTTCTTATCACTGGGGAGGGGGCAGGAGCCAACGAGGGGGACCAGATGGGAAGGGGCTGGAGCTGAGGGGCATTGCGATGGCGGTGCGTTTGGGTCTCACAGGTAGCGCTGGATGCACTCGTCCGCTGGGATCAGATTCACCGCTTTCCATCTGGCGACGTCACCGTGCAGCGCCTCTTCCGGTCACTCCGAAAATTGTGTCTGGTTGGGGAATTCCGCCAGCCACCCACAGCGTCACTCAGCTCCAATGAAGACGCGATGGCGCAGGAAGGGGCAGACTATCCTGGGGAGTGACAGGAGAAGAGACCAATCCGCACGGTGCTGACTGGCAGGAGAGGAGATCGATCTGCGCATGCGCGGTTTTTACGATTTTAAAAACTAGCTAATTTTTACAATATACCACCAATCGGAACAAAACTTGCTGCACTCGTAGCACAGGAGAACGGTGTGTGAACTGGCAAAAAATCGTAGTGCTATCGCGTACCATTTTTGCGCAAATATAAAAACCGTGCAAACCGGAAGAGCACAAGATCAGAGCTTTAGTTATGTACAGATAGAATAGCTAGATAGATAGATAGATAGATCTCACCAGGGTCTCTTCTATACCCCGTAACTCTGCTCACACTCACCATCCCCCCCACTCGCAAAAAGGGCAGGGTTCCCCTTGTCCTCACCTTCCACCCTACCAGCCGACACATGCAACAAATAATCCTCCGACATTTTTGCCATTTCCAATGGGATCCCACCACTGACCACATCTTCCCATCTTCTCCACTGTCTGCTTTCCGCAGAGACCACTCCCTCCATATCACCCTAGTCAATTTGTCCCCTCCCACCCAAGCCACCCCCTCTTCTGGCACTTTCCCTTGCAACCGCAGGAAATGCGACACTTGTCGCTTTACCTCCCCCCTTGACTCCATTCATGGACCCATGCAGTCTTTCCAGGTGTGGCAGAGGTTCACCTGCACCTCCTCCAACCTCATCTATTGCATCCGCTGTTCTAGGTGTCAGCTGCTCTACATCGGTGAGACCAAGCTTAGGCTTGGCGATCGCTTCGCGCAACACTTCGGCTCAGTTCGCAATAACCAACCTGATCTCCCGGTGGCTCAGCACTTCAACTCACCCTCCCATTCCGAATCCGACCTTTCTGTCCTGGGCCTCCTCCATGGCCAGAGTGAGGCCCACCATATATTGGAGGAGCAGCACCTCATATTTCGCTTGGGCAGTTTACACCCCAGTGGAAAGAACATTGACTTCTCCAATTTCAGATAGTCCCTGCTTTCTCCTCCCCCTCCCAGCTCTCCCTCAGCCCACTGTCTCCGCTTCCTTTCTTCTTCCCGCCCCCCCTCCCCCACCCTCACATCAGTCTGAAGAAGGATCTCGACCTGAAACATCGCCTATTTCCTTCGCTCCATAGATTCTGCCTCACCCACTGAGTTTCTCCAGCATTTTTCTCTACCTTCGATTTTCCAGCATCTGCAGTTCATTCTTAAACATAGATAGATAGATAGATAGATAGATAGATAGATAGATAGATAGATAGATAGATAGATAGATAGATAGATAGATAGATAGATAGATAGATAGATTAGCTTTTGCTTGTCTGTGTCTATGTGCCTGTAACGCTGCAGGCAAGAAGTACCTGTACCTCACCGTACTTATGCACGTGACAATAAACCTGGACTTGAACATAAAATAAAAGCAACAACACTTAGATAGTGGCATTGACTCACATAAACCGGAAATGCCCCAGCTAGATGCAGGAAGATTGTTCCCGATGTTGAGAAAGTCCAGAACAAGGGGTCACAGTTTAAGGATAAGGGGGAAATCTTTTAGGACCGAGATGAGAAAAACGTTTTTCACACAGAGAGTGGTGAATCTCTGGAATTCACTGCCACAGAAGGTAGTTGAGGCCAGTTCATTGGCTATATTTAAGAGGGAGTTAGATGTGGCCCTTGTGGCTAAAGGGATCAGGGGGTATGGAGAGAAGGCAGGTACAGGATACTGAGTTGGATGATCAGCCATGATCATATTGAATGGCGGTGCAGGCTCGAAGGGCCGAATGGCCTACTCCTGCACCTATTTTCTATGTTTCTATGTTTCTATTCCTGAAGTGCTGAGTGACTTCCAATCTTATCCAGGACTGAAAGAGGAATTTTCCAGTTGACCCCAGCATCTCTGGCAAAAAAAGGGTGAAAATCAGAGAGGGTGGTCACTTTGCTGGTTGCCCACAAAGGTTTATGACGCTGTTGATGAGATCTGAGACACTTTTGGCTCTGATGTCCCACTGAGCAGCTGGGCTGCCCAGATCATGCATGAAGCATATATGTATTTCCTGATTGCAAAAGGGTGGGGATAATGCAACACACCAGAAACATATAGGAGTGCTTTGGAGAGAGGAGTTGTCTGTTATTGCTGTTCGGAATCCTAAGTAAAATTGGTTTGAATGACCAAGTTGCCAGTGGAGAGTCAATGTCAAGCCTCATTCAGGACTGATCTTTCTATCTCATTCAAAATAAATTGGAAAGGGTTGGAATGAAGAGCTGCTGATGAGGGAAAGGTGGTGGGTAGGTGGAACAAGCTACAGGAGGAGGTAGTTAAGGCAAATACTACAACATCATTTAAAAGATATTTGGACAGGTACATGGATAGGAAAGGTTTAGAGGGGTATGGGCTAAATGCAGACAGGTGGGCCCAGATGGGGCTTCTTGGTTAGAATGGACAAGTTGGGCAAAAGGGCCTGGATCTGTGCTCTATGACTCGAGTGTAGGAACTAACCAGGATTCATTAATTTCCTCAGACTGCTGTAGATCAAAAGAAACCCAAAGAACTGGCATTTATCCTGAATTGCTTTTTAAAGCATCTCTCTAAAAAATACTTACATTCGAACAGTAATTTATCTTTCATTATTGACGCTCAGCCAATAGAATCACCAAAGACAATTGGTCGTCTCTTTTTCTAATCTACTCGTTCCTAATGCAGTGTTTCTTCTAAGAATGCCGACTGTTAGAATTAGAATGTAGACACAAAAAGCTGTAGTAGCTCAGCAGGGCAGGCAGCATCTCTGGAGAGAAGGAATGGGTGATGTTTCGGGTCGACATCCTTCTTCAGTCTGAAGAAGGGTCTCGACCCAAAATCACCAATTCCTTCTCTCCAGAGATGCTGCCTCTCCCACTGAGCTACTACAGCTTTTTATGTCTATCTTCAGTTTAAACCAGCATCTGCAGTTCCTTCCTACACTCTTAGAATTAGAAACCTGGCCATTATCACTCTGAGATTCACTTGCCCAAATAGCTATCCTTGTTTAAGGGCAGCCATCAGCAAAACCAAACCACCTATTTAATCAAGACATCATCGAGGCTCTCTTACAACAAAACACAAAATGCTGGGGGAACTCAACGGGCCAGGCAGCATCTATGGAGGGAGTGGACAAGCAATGTTTTGGGTAGGGACCCTTCTTCAGACTGATTGCAGTAGAGGAAAGAAAGCTGCAAATGAGAGGCGGGGATCAGGACAGAGCCTGGCAAGTGACTCTCACAAAAGATAATCATAAGCCTCACTGATATTTATATCTTGCGGTCCAATGCTGACAGCAGCACAAGAGGACCATGTGTGGGTATATCGCTAACAACAGAATCACCACACATTGCCTTGTATTTTCAGGAATTCCACAGGCCCTGCTGTGAAGAAAAAACCTTCAGAAAGTGGGCAATTGTCAGATATTCCTTCTTTAATATCCTGCCGGCACATCTGCCTTGCCAGAAATTTATTTTCACAGGCATGAATTTTATATGTGTGGTCATTTTAATCATACTAATGTCATGGAGCTGTCTGCTTTCAATGCAGTGGCTTAAAATTATATTTGAAGGACATTTCTCTCTCAAAAGAGATACACTTAATACGTGTGCATGCTGTCAGGAAATGTCTGTGCTCAGGGCTATGGTGACATCGTGTCATAGAGCACTTCAGCTTCTGGAAGTAATTCAAACGTATTTTCAGGAAATGAAATGAAGCTTTCCTGTAACTGCTACTCGAGGTGCAAATAATATTGGTTTGACTAGGTAAGTTCACAGAGGTAAGTCGACATTGTGTCTTATTCAGCACTGACTTTGCAGCATTGTTCGCAAAGCCAATTATGGTGAAATTGCAAGACGCTCCTTATGTACAATAAATGCTATTCAGAATTTGGGCTATTGGCAATCCAAAATTCAAAGATATTAATCCAAATTTCACCAGTAATATGGATGCTCATGTTTTGTCAGTTAAAGAGCATGTCAGAGTAGAAGGTCATAAGGTTATCCATCATAGGAGCAGAATTAGGCCATTTGGCCCATCAAGTCTACTCCGCCATTCCATCATGGCTGATCTATATCTACCTCCTAACCCCTTCTCCTGCCTCCTCCCCATAACCCCTGACACCTGTACTAATCAAGAATCTATCTATCTCTGCCATAAACATATCCATTGCATTAGACTCTCCAGCCTTCTGTGGCAAAGAATTCCACAGATTCACCACCATAATGACATAAAACATGAAAAATTAAATGGTTTTAAGAAATAATTATCCCTGTTGATTAATTAGATTAGAAACAGACTTTGTAAGAATAAGATAGATTTCCAGAAGAAATAAAAAAAAATAGTAAGATTAAACGAGAACTTACCAGTTTGAAGTTTGATCGTTATTTTATGAGGAGTAACATTGAGGGATTACGTGAAGAACCCCGCCAGGACGCAAGCGTGTCATTCTTCAAAGCAGCGGTGTGAAATCACAGATAACTGTAATGACTAAACATAGTAAGATTAGAGAAGAGATACCAGTTGAGTATATGATCAAGGGTGGGAGCGGAGGGCACGTAATCCCTCAACGTTACTCCTCATAAAATAACGATCAAACTTCAAACTAGTAAGTTCTCGTTTAATCTTACTATTTTACTTCGGAGTCACGTGAGTGACTACGTGAAGATTTTAAAGCTCTGTGATTTCATGCCGTGGAAACGAGTCCATGCATCACATCTGCCTTGATTATGGGGAGAATAGTGTTAACATCATTAGACCAATATGATATTGAAAACCCAACGATAAATATATTAACACCAAATTATAGCCCCTATTTATGGGGTAAATTATATTACAGAACTTAAAATTGTTTCTGCAAATGTTCCAGGTTCAATGACTGGTTTGTTATAAAATCGTTGGAAAGTTTTCTCCGTTGACCATCCTGCCGTCTTGAGGATTTGGTCCATAGGAACATCCAACTTCGTAGCTGCCGATGTAGCTGCAGCCCTGGTGGAGAGAGATTTAAAATGCTAGTGTCTACTCCAGCCTTTATTAGGATCTGTTTTAGACATCTAGAGATGGTCTGGACTGTCACTGTTTTGAGTGGCTGTTTGTAGCTGATTAAAAGTGACAATTCTTTCTCTCTGATGATCTTAGTATACTCCATATATAATAGTAAGTGTGTTACAATACAGAGACGATCATCTGTCGGGTAGGCCCTGAATTCTGTTTTTAGGCCTGCTGACCCCTGTCTGTTTTGTTTGACTAATTCATTGATGTGAAAAGTTAAATTTCCAGATGAAATAGTCATGTTGTCCAGCCTTAGTTTCTGTAGCGACTGGACCCTATGTGCCGTGACCAAGGCCATCAGCATGACTGTTTTCATAGTCAGTTTCTGTAGGGACAGAGCTGTAGCTGGAGACCAGTTTCTTAACATGGTCAGTACAATGCTCACATCCCATATTTGGGAGTACCTGGTTCTTGGGGGATTAACATTAAAATGCCCCTCATGAGTTTGGTTACCAGGGTGTGTCCCAACAGAATGCCGCTCTGTTCCTTGCCACAGGTATGTTGACAGAGCACTTCTGGCGCAGTTGATGGCACTATGACTGAGCCTCTCATCGTAATGGAGGCTTGCCAGGAATTCCAGAACAGACGGGATGTTCATAGATCTGTGGGTGATGTTATTGTTGTGACAGTACATTTCCCATTTCTTGATGACACCAAGTACTGTTTTTTGGTGGACTGTCTGTGGGCCGCTGAAATAATATCCACTGTTCGGTCCGTCAGTCCCAGGTGTAGTAGAGGTGCTTTCAAACTCCACAAATTAATAGGTTTATATAATTATGACATGGGTAACTTCCCCTTGTTGCGGGATGAACCAGTAAATTAGGTCTATGATGGATGGTGATGCATGGTTCTAATACCATGTCGAGTATCACCGGGACCCATGGTTGAGTAGGCCAATCGGGTACTATCAAAATACCAGACGCGGAGTCTTGCTGTATATTCCTAAATACCCGACTGATGAGGCAGAAAGGAGGGAATGCATAAATAAACAATCCCCCAATGCAGCGAAAATGCATCTGGTGCCACTGCCCCAGGTTCTGGTTCCCATGAACATAATTCGATAGCTGGTGTGAGCCTGGATGCGAATAGGTCGATATCTGGTGTTCCATACCGTGCTGTAATTTCAGCAAATACATTTTTATCCAACATCCATTCAGTGTTTTCATTGAATTTGCGTGACCTGTTGTCTGCCACTAAATTTAGTTTACCTGGTAAGTAGGTAGCTGATATCCAAATATCTTTCTCTGGATACACTATTGCCAAATTGTGTTGGCCAGATTGTCACATAATGTCGATTTGTTTCCACCCATATGGGTGATATATGCTACCACGGTGGTGTTGTCAATTTGTAGTCTAACATGCTGGTGATATAACCCAGAACAATATGACTTAAGGCCATGGAATGCACTTAACATTCCCAGGTAGTTTATGCACAGTGTTTGTAATAATAATGCATTCCATCTCCCCCACAGCTGGAGATGGAATTGGTAGCACCCCATCCAAGTGCACTGGCATCAGTTTGTAGTTCCATAGACGGGTAGCTGATAATGTTTGGATTGGAACAATGCCTAATGTTATCTTTCCACCATTTTAGTTCCATTATGGCCTCTGTTGGTAGCTTCATTGGTCTGTCAAAATGACCACCATAATTTTTGAGTGCTCGTATTTTAGCCCTCTGTAATTTTTTATAATGTAAAGGTCCGATTTGTGTGGCTGGAAACGCAGCCACTATAATGCCAATTATTCTTGCTACCAGTCTGATGGATGGTTTTGTTATATCAATGATTTTGCTGCAAGCCTCCATGAAGGCTGTAACCTTTTCTTTCGGCAAAGTCACTGACATGTGAACTGAGTTAAGGGTGAACCCCAGATGATCCATTGTGTTAAATAACATCTGTGGTCACCTCTAATGGGTACTGTATAGTAAGCATCTTTTAAAACGATGCTTGCCATGTAGTAAGCTAGGAAATCAATTGCTTAGCAGTAACAAAGGTTTCCATCTAGTAATGAATATATAGTACGAAAGTATTCAAATTAGTCAAATCTATGATGATGCGGCAACCACCATCTTGTTTATGATAAAGATTTTGGACTCGAATTCCTGTGATTCGTGTTGGGTTTCCTCCATTACTCCTTTTTTATATGGCCACTGTAGTTCAGCATGCGCTTTTGATTTTTCTTTGCCTGTAAGCATGAACATTCGGTTCGGTACATGCTGATCTGGAGGATTATGTTTTTGTATAAATTCTATGGTATAACCCTATACTTCTGAAAATATAAGTGTCGGTAGTTAATTTATTCCATGCATCCAGATAGAATTGTAATCTCCCACCAACCTCGTAAGGAACCAGACCCACCTACCTCCATGGTTACTATTGGTAGGTTTGTTACTTTTTCGGCATCCTCCGTGGACGTTGAGGCGCCGGTGTCTGGATCTGTAGTTGGGTCGGTGTTGAGGGTTAGCGCATTCCCCAGGAAGGCTGGTCTGGGCCATGGCCTAAAAAGACCGATGTTGAGTGTTCCTGGCCTTTGAGCTTTCACCAGTTTGTCTTGGCCGACTGGGGTGCTTTTTCCCTGGCCGAAGTAGTTTTTAGACGTTGCTTTAATGAGCCCCAGGGTTTTACCCTCTTCGTCAAGTTCTTTTACCTGTTTTGATAAGTTGCCTCCAAATAGTAATATTGGTGGTTTGGAGGTTCCAGGTTTGCATAGGCCTGCAAATTAGGGTCTAAAGCCGGTTGGATGGCACTTCTTCCTAATGCTGTTTACTCGTATTGGTAGTTGCAAAATAAAGCCAGTGCATCCTGGTGATCTTGTGTCATGTCTTTTTTGTTTAATGTGCGGGCGAAAACCGTAATTCCCGCTGTTAGGACTTTCAGAACTTTCTGTAGTTTCAAGTCCCTGGCTCTGATTGAGGCTCCGACATGTTTTCAAATACACTGGTTGACACTGGGAACATTCAGTGTTTTGCAGTTCCCTGGTGGTAAGTGTCTTGCTGTGGTGTCCAATAATGCCTGTCCTTATAGCTGGTTGAATGGCAAGTAGTCGATACTTGCAGCTATTTTAGGTTCCAGGTTTTGGCCAGTTTGGTCGGGTTGAATAAACTGGGACACTATATCCAATAGGTTTTCTTGCACCCCATGTGCACTAGGGGTATGTTCTGCACACCCCTCTTCAGGGTCAGCCCAGAATTGACCCCCTGTACTCCCCTCTGATGAGGGAGAAACACTGTGCAGCCCTACATGAGGTACTGCTGTAGAACTTACTAGCTGCCCACGGTGACTAGTCTCCATCTCCCGGAGCCTGTCACTTTGGAGTATTTGCTCCAACAGCCACTCCAACTGGCTCCAATGCTCTCGGGCACTGGCCACTCGCGGCTGCTCCAGTTCCTGCAGCCGCTCCAACCGGCTCCAATGTGCACGGGCACTGGCCGCTCGCGGCTGCTCCTGAAGCCACTCCAACCGGCCCCAATGCTCACGGGCACTGCCCGCTCGCGGCTATTCAGAGTTGGACTCATCGGAGTCAACGACTCTGTTAGTTTTTTGCTTCGCTATACCGCCCGGCCGTGGCCGGTGCGGGAGCGAAGTCGGGCACAGCTGTTCCCATTACGGGAGATTGGCGTGCCGTTGGCTGCTGCTGCCGGCTGCCCGCAACTCCGCGGTTCTCCCCCGCCAGCTTTTTCGCAGCCTTCGTGGATCTGGTCCATGTCTCCACCTGTAAGGTAAGTGGAAGGAACGCAGAGTCTCCTTACCTGCTGTTCCCGGCTTTCAAATTCTGCCGCTAAGGGGAACGTCGTTCCCCCTGCTGTGACTCGTTGCAATGCGTGTAGCGATATGACACGCATGCGTCCTGGCGGGGTTCTTCACGTAGTCACTCACGTGACTCCGAAGTAAAATAGGTTAGCACAGCTGGTAGAACTTCTGCCTCACCACACAGAGACCACTATCTATTGTATCTTCTTCAGATTGACACGTTGGCAGCTGCATAGGTTGCAGAGACTCCCTGGCATCCAATGAGTCTTTCCTCTCCAACAAGAAATGGGCAGAGAAGTGGCAAATGGAGTTTTATCCGAGCAAATGTGAGGTGTTGTACATCGGGAGGTCGAATTCAAGGGGAAAATTTGCAATTAATGGCCCTTAACAATTTTGCTGCACAGAGAGATCCTGGTGTCCAAATCCATAATTCACTGAAAGTGGCAACACAATAGATAGTGGTGAATAAGTTGTATGGTCTGCTTGCTTTCGTAGGTCAGAGCATTGAGCATAAGAGTCAAGAAGTCATGACACAGCTTTATATTAGTTACATTAGGCTGCATTGCGTATATTGTGAGCAGTTCAATTACATTACATTACAGGAAGGATATGAAGACTTTGGAGAGGGTGCTGAAGAAGTTTACCAGAATGCTGTCTGGAATGAGGGTATTAGCTATAAGCAGAGGTTAGACAAACTTGGATTGTCTTCTGTGGAACGGCAGAGATTGTAGCAAGGTATGTATAATTATGAGAGACATTGATAGGGTAGACAGTCAGAAACTCTTTTCCCAGGGTAGAAATATAAAGACCAGAGGACAAACCTTACAGGTGAGAAGAGAAAAACTTTGAAGGTGATGTGCCGGGTAAGTTTTTTTTTCACTGAAGGTGGAGGGTGCCAGTAACACACTGCCATGAGTGATGTTGGCGGCAGATATGAAAGTGGCATTTAGGAAACTTTTATTTGGCACATGGAAATGCAGGGAATTGAGGGATTTGGATCATGTAGAGGCAGAGAAGATTAGTTTAACTTGGCAACTTGCTCAGCATAGTTATTGAGGGCTGACTGGCCTGTACCTGTCTCTACGTTTCATGTACGTTAGTATTGGGGTATATTCTGCAGGTTGACACTTAGTTTCGACCAGGTCAGTCTATTGTATTCAATGACATATCATGGGTCTCGGCATGACAAGCACAACAAGTCAAACTATTTTGTTATTGCGTAGATTTCTTCTGGGGTTTCTCCAGTTACTTCCCACATGCCAAAGACATGTGGCTCTGCAGGGAATTGGCCTCTGTAAATTGTCCCTGATGTGTAAGGTGTGAAAGAGGAATAACATAGAACTAGTGTGCAGGCAATCACAGGTCGGTGTGGACTTGGTGGGCTGAAGGACCTATTTCCTTGCTGCACCTTTCAAGCAATCAATCAAACCAAAATGGCGACAAGTATTTTCAGACTGAGGAAAGATTAACGAGTCAATTTCAGTCAAAAGTCAAATAGTAGATATGGAGTGTCCAACTGTGAGGAGCGCTCACTTCTCCTGCCCCAACTTCATTTTGATTTCCTGTAATAGGTCAGTCATTTCATACCTCTTGCCACCAGCACTGATTCCTATTGAGAACTGCCACTTTATGAGATCCTACACAAAACACAAAGTGCTGGAGGAACCCACCCGGCTAGGCAGCATCTGCGGAGGGAATGGACAGGTGATGTTACGGGTCAGGATCCTTCTTCAAACTGATTGTAATAGTGGGGAGAAAGCTGGGAATGAGAGGTGATGGCAGATGGAGTAAGTGATAAAGGCTAGATGTGAAAAGGAAACAAAAAATGTCAGATAAGGAGTGAAGAGGAGGAGTAAAATATAAAGCCAGAGGGATGGATACAGCTGAAAGGAGATGGGCGGTGTGCTAGAATGGGGAAAACAGGACTGGATTGTGGGGAAATGGGCACAACAGAATGGGAGGGCACAGAAAAGTGAAAGGATTGTGGAGGGTGTAATATTTAAATTTGGGGAATTTAATTTTCATACCGTTGGGTGGCAAGCTATCCAAGCAGAATATGAGCTGCTGTTCCTCCAGTTTACATGTAGGCTCACTCTATCAATGAAAAGACCAGGGCAGAAAGGTCAGTGTGGCAATGGGAAAGGGAGGTAAAATGGTTAGTAACTGGGAGATATGGCATGCCTTGGCAGGCTGAGCGTATGTGTTCAGCAAAATAGTCGCCTTGGTCTTGCCGATGGAAATGTTGCCACATTCGGAGCACATGATACCCTGCAATGGCTGGAAATTTCCACAGGCTAGATGCCTCTGAAATTGCACCTGAAACTTTTGAAACCAGGCACAGTTATGCATAACCCACCCTTTAATCTATTCACTAATTACATCACGACACTGCCCATTTGTCAGTTTAGTTTGTGTAGATTTCTTCCTGTTGAAACCAGTATAATGCAACAAGAACACCCTGTCAAATGCACTTCACTTTGAATCACAAATCAGTCATGTTTGCCCGTAGTGAGGCGTTTGGCAGGTTTACCAGCTGACAGTTGAAGAGGGTTTCAACAGCCACATGCACTGAGAGATTTCCAAAAGCCATGTTAAAGACGATATCTGCTCACCGATTAGACTAATTTCAATGAAGAGGTACTCAAAAAACAAGTAATCGCCTCACTAAAGTCTCTGCAGCCTTCTCACTTGTGTAAGTGATTTAGTATTTGAAGAGCATAAGCTCACAGACCAGAGACAATGAAAGAAACTACAGGCTGCTTATGCAAACATCCATTTCTACTTATTTTGAAGTAATGCTAGGAGACTGCTTGTTAATTACGATGTGACAATGAAGTAAGCAGAATAGGTTTTCATTCACAAATGAATCAGAGGCTGGCAGCTTTATGCAGCGTGCGCAGTCATGCAGCAAAATCTCCACTGACAGATGTTCTCCGAGAAATCGTTCACATCGGCAATTGCTCCATATTTTCTGCCTTTGAGCAATAAGTGCCGACTCTTCCAAGATGTGAACTTCCTGCCAAACTTTCTGAAAGTGAGAGGAGGGAGAGGGGGGGGGGGGGGGAGGGAGAGATATATATAATGGAGAGAGAAAGAGATAAATAATGGAGAGACAGAGAGACAGAGACAGACAGAGAGAGAGAGAGAGAGGGGGAGAGACAGAGAGAAAGAGACAAATACAGAGAGAGAGAGAGAGAGAGAGAGAGAGGGAGAGGCAGAGAGAAAGAGACAGATACAGAGAGAGACAGAGACAGAGAGAGAGAGAGAAAGAGACAGAGAGAAAGAGAGAGAGAGAAAGAGACAGAGAGAGAGCAAGACAGACAGAGACAGAGAGAGACAGAGAGAGACAGAGACAGAGAGAAAGAGAGAGAGAAAGAGAGAGAGAAAGACACAGAGAGAGACAGAGACAGAGACAGAGACAGAGAGAGAGATATGGAGAGTGCAAGAGTGAGGGTGCAGAGAAGGGGTGAGAGAGAGAGAGAGAGAGAATGTAGAGAGAGTGCAAGAGAGTGTAAGAGAGAGTGTGAGTGTAAGATGGAGAGTGAGGGAGCAAGCGAGAGAATGTGAAAGAGAGGGAGTACGTGAGTGCAAGAGAGAGCGTGCAAGATAGAGAGAGAAAGTGCAAGAGAGAGAGCAAAAGGGAGAGAGAAATACAGAAACTGTCCAGACAGAGGAAGAAAGAGCAAGAGTGAGAGAGAGAGAGAGAGCAAAAGGGGAAGAGAGCGACGGAGAGGATGAGAGATGGAGAGGGATAGAAAGGGAGAGTGAGGGAGAAGGAGGGTGAGGAGAAGAGGTGGAAGGGGAGAGGCAGCATCTCTGGGGAGAAGGAATGGGTGATGTTTCGGATCGAGACCCTTCTTCAGACTGGTTAGGGATAAGGGAAACAAGAGATATAGACGATGATGTGGAGAGATAAAGAACAATGAATGAAAGATATACAAAAAGGTAACAATGGTAAAGGAAAGAGGCCATTGTAAGTTTGTGTAGGGTGAATTCACCATGGATTGTCACCTTGTTGTGGTGGAGAAGCTTGTGTGAACTTGAGATACTGAGAGCAATGCCGTCTGGAGCTATGCTCCTGGTAGGGCCACCCATGGCGGTAAGGTCGAGGGGGAGGTCTCTGACATGGAGCAATCCAACCAAGACCTCAATGGTGGAACAGGTGGAGGACGATGGCTGACCTTAGTGGAGCGTCACAACGGCTGGGAAGACGGATGAAGGCTGCAGCAGAAAAGGGTCTCCGGTCGTTTTGGACTCCATGTCACTGGATCCTGACCCAGATATGTCAAGAACCGTGGGGTGGCTGCCTGTGCACCAGTATTGCAACACAGATGTCCTCCACATAGTACCTTGGAGGGGTGAAGGAAAACACCAAATGCAAACCTCCACTGCCTTGTGGCTGTTACCTTATTCAGGAAAGGTGAAGACTGGATCCAGCAGAATACGCGGAGGAGACCACCATTTGGCGGTCCAATGGGTAGGAAGGTGGACCCAGCAAAGCGTCATGGAGTGTAATTAGGGCACAATGTTCATGTAGAACACTGGTGGCCATCTACTGCATCCTGACCTATCGCCAGCCGTCTTGACTAAGTCTTGCCACTCGATCCAGATAGGCCGGTACGAGAGAGTGAGGCTGACAATTTGCGCAACTCTCCCTCACTTTAATCCAAGGCAAGCGCAAGTCATGACTTCAGGACCCGTACCGCCCAACTGGGCGAAGCAAGATCACCACAGGAGCGCGTGCAGCTGAGAAGAAGCGCATCGCAGAAGCTCAGAGGAAACACGCCGCTCACAAGGCTCGAGCCACTTCAACTTCTACTGCAGCACCAACCCAACTGGGTCCCATATGCAGGCGAGCCTTCCGGGCCCGGATCGGTCTCACCAGTCACCTCCGGACCCACAAACTAAAACACTGAATTCATGGTCTACTTGCAGGGGGAATACTTACTGATGGGCCGAAAGGACTCCTCCTGGGCTAGTAAGGGCCTGATGGGCCAAATGGGCTCATTTAAAAGTGAAGTCTCTGTGACATCTCCGTGAAAGGCAATTTTTCTGGACTTTTCCTGGCCTGGCACAGGCCTTTTGGGCCAAAATGCTCTCTGTGAGAGAGAAAGGGAAGAATGTGGAGAATCAATTTTAGACCTCCGCTCAGTCCACCTGAACCTACCTGATCTCCCAGTTGTTCAGCACTTTAACCCCCTCCCATTCCCAATCTGACCTTTCTGTCCTGGGTCTCCTCCATTGTCAAAGTGAGGCCCCGCGCAAAATGGAGGAACAACACCTCATATTTTGCTTGGGTAGCTTACACCCCAGCAGCATGAACATTGACTTCTCTAACTTCAAGTAGCCCGTGCTTTCCCTCTCTCTCCATCCCTCCCCATCCCTGTTCTCCCACCAGTCTTACTGTCTCCGACTACATTCTATCTCTGTCCTACCCACTCCCCTGACATCAATCTGAAGAAGGGTCTCGATCCGAAACGTCACCCATTCCTTCTCTCCAGAGATGCTGCCTGTCCCGCTGAGCTACTCCAGCATTTTGTGTCTGCCTTCGATTGAAACCAGCATCTGCAGTTCTTTCCTACACGTGTGTATAGTTTGAAGAAGGGTCTTGACCCAAAACGTTTCTCATTCCTTCACTCCAGAAATACTGTCTTGTCTCACTTGCCAGGCTCTGACCCATCCCCTCCTCTGTTCCAGCTTACTCCCCACTACTACAATCAGTCTGAAGAACGGTCCCGAACTGAAACGTGGCCAATCTATTTTCTCCAGCGATGCTGCCTGCCCCGCTGAATTACTCCAATATGTTGTCTCTTTTTTTGTAAAGCAGTATATGCAGTTCCTTTTATCTACATAACCTACTAACCTGCCCTTCTTTGGAATGTGCGAGGAAACTGGAGCACCCCGAGGAAACCCAATGCAGTCACAGGGAGAACATGCAAACTCTACACAGACAGTAACTGGGATCAGGATCAAACCCACAGCAACTCTACCAGCTGCACCACTATTTAATGACACCCTAGCTTCACAATTTGTTGGTGTTGTCTTCAGTTTGGTTTTCATGCAGATATATAAAATATAATTTATTTTCGGTTAAATAATTATTCTTTTGCAGCGGGACTATTTTTTCTCAAACTGTTCCATAACTTAATTCCGAAAAACTAAATGGGTCTCCGGTAAAACATTACTAATGTCAATATAACTGCGGAAAGTACTTGTAAAGGTAAATGAATGCCTGACAGATGTAAAATCAGGGAATCACAAGAGCAAAACCAACAAACTGTGAAGCGAAACAATGAATTAGCAATACATTAAATGTGCTGTTGACCCTTAAAGCTTGCAAACAGAAGAAAATAAATCCAATTAAGAAATCCATCATGACGTAATTCCAACAATGTGCGATACCAGATTTAAAACATCTCCAAATTAAAAAAAAAGGATTTTTCTTTCAATAGATTGTATGTTCATGTGTTGGAGACCATGGCTACATAAAAATGACGAGCTAAGTGTGATGTTGGGATGGACTCCCCATATATTTGTGGAAGCCCCGATGGTCTTTGATAGTGCTCCCATTTTAATTTGCAAGTGATTCTAGCCACTGCCAATGGTGCGAGCACAAGCTGTTTACACATTGAGATTAGACTGCTGGCTAGAATGATCCCAACTCATAGCATTTCACATGATTTTCACAGAGTCATCGGACTTATTCCAGTTCCCTTCTCAGAAATCCATTCACCATCTATCATCCTATGTCTCATACAGTCAATCTCAGATGTTCCAAGCCCAGACAAAAAAAAATCTCCTCTCCCTCTGTAAATTATTTGTGGAAGGGTCATATCACTCTTCAACATATGAGTTCCTTTCTAATTAAGGGAGGCACAGTAATTCAACTGGTAAAGCCGCTGTCTCACAGCGCCTGGGACCCAGGTTCGATCGTGACCTCAGGTGCTCTCTATATGGAGTTTGCCTGTTCTCCCTGTGACTGCCTGGGTTTCTTTCGGGTGCTTCAGTTTACCCCCCAGATTACAAAGGCGTGCAGGTTTGTAAATTAATTGGCCTCTGTAAATTGCCCCTTGTGTGCAGGGAGTCGACATAGACCAGCGGGAATTGGTGGTTGGCATGGATTCGGTAGTCCGAAGGGTCTGTTATCATGCTGTATCTTTTATTCAATCTATCAAAACAAAACTGTTTACAATTGACACAACTGAGACCTCAATTCTGCACACATTTCCAATTAGAAAATAGCTTATTTTAGGACATATTTACTGTTCCCAATCCCACCATATGAAGTATGAGTCAAACACATTGAATGTGCAAGTTTGGGAACTCATGTTGACAGAAGGAACTGCAGTTGCTGGTTTTTTTTTACCAAAAAAAGACTGCGTATTAAGTTGCTAGAGCTGGAGCCACACAGCAGCAGAGACCTGGCCTTGACGGTGACCTTGACCATAATATCACTGGATACTGGACAAATATTTCATCATTTTTAAGCTTTTCCAATCTGGTTGCAATGACATTGAAGGGTTGTTTCAAAAGCTTTGAAAAATAATGTGTCACGTGATCTATTTTGAGCATTGCACTGTTGTGATCATGGATTGTTTTGTATTAGACTCAGTGCTGGACTAACTCAGTGGGTCAGACAGCATCTGTGGAGGAACTTCCTCCACAGATGCTGTCTGACACGCTGAGTTATTCCAGCACTTTGTGTCTTTTTTTGATGTGAACTCATGTCTGCCTGAGCTCCACATTCCAACATTAGTTATACTCTTAAACAGCTTGCTCCTCGTGTTCCAGTCCTAATCACGTCAGATTTTGCACAACTCTTTCAAATCCAAGTGAAATGGATCTCATGGCTCATAACCAGCTTTTCCCTGTCGTCATAGTCTTGGCCTGATATCTGCATTGGCTCAATAATGATTCTGGTAGAGGAATAGGAGATTCATGAACCAGGGGACATAGCTGTAAGGTGAGAGTGAATGTTGTTTGCTTGGATTTTCAGAAGGTCGTTGATAAGATGGCGCACATGAAGCTGCTAAACATGATAGGAACCCATAGTATTAGAGGCATGGACAGAAGAATGGCTGACTGGCAGAGGCCAAAGAGTGGGAATAAATAGAGCCTTTTCTGGTTGGCTGCTGGTGACTCGTAGTGTTTCTGAAGCGTTGGTGGTGGGGCCGCTACTTTTCAGGTTAATCATCTGGATGATGGAATTTATGGCTTTGTGGCCAGGTTTGCGATTGATGTGAAGATAGGTGGAGGGGGAGAAAGAAGGGAGTCTGCAGAAGGACTTGGACAGGTTGGGAGAGTGGGCAAAGGAGTGGCAAACAGGAACAGCGTGGCAAAATGTACGGTCCGTCATTGGGTATTTTTAAAGTAGAATTGGTTCTAGTAAGGGAATTACGGGGATAAAGAAGGAGATTGGGGTTGAGAGGGAAAAATATATCAGCTATGATCAAATGGCAGAACAGCCTTGATGGGCCAAATGGGCTAATTCTGGACCTCTGTCATATAGTTTTAAGGTTTTAAATTTAATAGTAACCTGAAGAGCAACTTTTTCACACAAAGGGTGGTGGGTGTATGGTATGAGTTTCCAGAGGATGTAGTTAAGGCAAGTGCTATAACATCTTCTTTGTAACTAAAAGTCTGATCTTGACCACTTTATTTATGCGCTGTATATTGATTTTAGAAAAAAACGCTACCCTATATCGCTGAGATTTTGGGCCATCTTACTCACAGTCCTCCTCTGATGAGACAGCCCTGATGATTTTTCCGATCGATGAAAAATAAAAAAGTTATAAGTGCTTAAAAATTATTGAGATCAGCTGATTGGTCCACTCGCCTGTCAATCACCATGATGAAGGTAACGCCCATTTGGGGGCGGGGCAGGACAATAAAACCCCGGATGCCTGGACGTGAGTCAGTCACTCTGGAAGATCACGACGGAGAGGCCACAACTGTGATTCTAAGCTGTGAATCAACTGAACTGTGAGTCTGCAATGTACTTGCAATAAATGATTTGTTAGCCCTTAATGAAAATGAAATGAATTATTTGGCATGCCCTGTGCATGAAACTGCAATGGAAATGGACATGAAACTAAAATGCAATGAGCTGTTTGGCCTGCCCTGTGCTTGAAACTGCAATGACAATGGAAGTGAAATGAAAATGCAATTAGCTGTTTGGCCTGCCCTGCGCTTGAAACTGCAATGCAAATGGAAATAAAATGAAAATACAATGAGTTGTTTGGCCTGCCCTGTGTTTGAAAAAGCAATGGAAATGGAATTGGAAATGGAAATGGAAATTAAATTAAAATGAAATGAAATAATATGTTTGGCCTGCCCTGTGCTTGAAATGGAAATGGAAATGGAAATGAAATGAGTTGTTTGGCCTGCCCTGTGCTTGAAATTGACGTGGAAATGGAAATGGAAATGGAAATGAAATGGATGGTTTGGCCTGCCCTGTGCTTGAAATTGAAATAGAAATGAAATGAGTTGTTTTGCCTGCCTGAAACCACTAATTTTGGCCCACAATTACCCTATTTGCCAAGAAACCAGTCCCTTTTGCCCCAAGTGCCTGTATTAGCCCAGGGGGAGCATTTTGGCCAAAAAGGCCTGTGCCAGGCCAGGAAAAGTCCCGAAAAATTGCCTTTCGCTGAGATTTCACTCCGATTTTTTTTAAACAGCCCCTTTGGCCCATCAGGCCTGTACTAGCCCAGGAGGTCCTTTTGGTCCATCAGTAAGTATTCCCCCTGCAAGCATTAAACCTCACCCCAGTATTTTTCTCCCTCCCTTCATTGGCTCCCTGTGAGATCCAGGCCATGGTAGACTTTCCTCCTTCATTGCTGTGATCTGCAGAAAAAGATGAAAAATGTCTAAAATTGATTCTCCACCCTCTTCCCCTTCTCTCTCACTGAGGCTCTCACCTATTTTGGGCAGAATTTCTGGCAGTTTCCGAGCTGCCAGCCCACCAGCCCCGAGTGACTGAGCTGCCAGCACACCAGGCCTGAGTGACTGAGCTGCCAGCCCACCAGGCCTGAGTGACTGAGCTGCCAGCCCACCAGGCCTGAGTGACTGAACTGCCAGCCCACCTGGCCTGAGTGACTGAGCTGCCAGCCCACCAGGCCTGAGTGACTGAGCTGCCAGCCCACCAGGCCTGAGTGACTGAGCTGCCAGCCCAATAATCCATTCAGCCCACAATGTGCATACTAGCCCACTGGAAACCAGTCCCTTCAGCCCACAACACCCATACTAGCACTCCAGAAAGCCCCCCCCCACCCACCAATATTGGAATTGGTGGAGAGGTGGAATGTTGCGTTGGGGGAACAGCCCTCCCTTGTGAACATAGGACCCAACGGGTCGCACTTGGTCTAGTTTAAAGTAAAATTGGACAGAAAAGATTTAGAGTGTTTGTGGGTCAAAACATGGGCAACTGGGACTTGCGTAGATGGTCAGCACGGACAGGTTGAGCTGAAGGGCCTGTTTCCATGCTGTGTGATTCCATAACTATGTCCTTCAGAAGAGAAAAGCTGTTGTTCATTCCCAATCTGGTCTGAATGTGACTCAGACTCACAGCAATGAGATTGATTCTTCATGGCTTCATGGACCATTACACAGATCAGTTGTGTTTCAGAAGACAGTCATGTTATCATCTTTAATGTATTTTAAATCTCAGCCTGGACATGTCCCCTGGAGCAGAAGGCCTCAAACTCTCTTGATCTTGCTTGAGCAGGTTTAAGCAGCAGGTGCCAGAGAAGTAACCACCAGGATAACTAGTTGGTGGTGTATTTGTTTTTTTTTAGGATGACACAGTGGCGCAACTGATAGATTTGCTGTCCCCCAGTGCCACAGACTGGGTTCAATCCTAACCTATCCTCGGGTTTCGAATTCCACCTACATCCCAAAGACGTGCGGGTTAGCAGGTTAATTGGCCTCTGTAAAATCGTCCTTAGTTTGTGAGGAATGGATGATAAAATGGAATAACATACAGTAGCACTAGTCTTCTTCTTCTTCTTCTTGCATATGGTACAATACACATTTATTGTCATTTGAGCCCCAGTGAGACTCAAACGAAATTCTGTTTCCACAGCCATACAAACAAAAACAATGTCCTACAGACATACACACAATTAAGTTCACACAAACATCCATCACAGTGAACCCACTGTGATGGAAGGCAAAAGTCTTTTCTCTCCCCTGCTCTCCCGATGTCCAAGCCCCAGGCGGGCGATGATAAGTCCCACGGCCATTCTAGGCCGTGCCGGGCGATTTACGGCCCCGCTCCCGGTCTAAAAGTCACAAAGTTGGAGCCCCCGGCGGGCGCTGTAATGTCCCACGGCCATGAAGCCGTGCCGGGTGATGTATGACCCCGCTCCGGGTCGTTCCAAACGGGCTGGAGAAGTCGCGCTGCGGGAGCTCCGGGAAGCGGTCTCTCTCTCCCCCCGGACCCGCGAGCTCCCGATGTCCCAGTCCACCGGACCTGCGGCTGCGTTGCTGGAGCCTCCGAGCCCCAGGAGTCGAGTCGCAGCAGCGAGTCACCACCGCTCCCCACGTTCCGAGGCCGGCCAGCCCCACGATGGTGAGTAGTCTGCAGATCCGCAGTCTCCCGAGCCCCCGGGTCGTTCAGGTTGGAGGCCGCTCCACGGTGCTAGGCCCCAACGACAACGGAGACCCGACAGAGAAAAGGTCGGGTCTCCCGGACAGGGAAGAGACTTTAAACGGTTTCCCCCTCCCCCCCCCCGCCCCCCACATATACACATTTAAAAACCAGTATTTAAAAAACACCAAACACTACATTTAACTAGACAAAAAATAAAAAAAGACAGACAGGCTGTAGGAGCCGCTGCAACGAGTCGCGCCGCCACCAGTCTAAAGTTGTAGAACAAATAGGAGAACTAGTGTGAACGAACGATCATCGATTGGCATAGTCTCAGTAGGCCAAAGGGTTTGTACCCGTGCTGTATCTTTCATTTAAAACCCTTGGGATTTTCTTTAATTTCATTTGTCCACAATGTTTCATGGCCCAACTTGGTCCTTGTAATTAAATTTGAGTTCTTTCCTGCTTGCTTTATATATTTCCCAAAGGCCCTATCTGATTTCATCTTTCTAAACTTCACATATGCATACTTTATCCTTTTAAACACATTTGCAACCTCTTTGGTCATCTAAGATTCCATTACCTTGCTGAGGTGGAAGGTAGTTATGGTGGAAGGGGAAGTGGAAAGTTGGTGACTTTGATTTCCTGACGCCAACATTAGACTTGATTTCAGAGACTCAAGACTGGAAAGTTGCAAGATAGTTCCAGAAAGTAGCAACTCTTTGTGTGGTGTTCCAGAGGGGGTTCTACAGTAATCAACTCCATTCATTCCACTCTTTTACTGGTGTACAACTGTACACATATACATATAATATGATTTGACTGGATAGGCTTAGGATCATTATTGCCACATGTACTGAGGTGGAGTGAAAAGCTAAGTTTTGCATGCAATCCAATCAGATCAGATAATATTATACACAAATACAATCAAACCAAACTCATACAATAGGCAGAGCAAAGGTACAGAGTGCAGAAGAAAGTTCTCAGCATTGTAACACAATCTTTCCATTGAAAAACTCCAATGTCTACAATAGGTAGAAGTGAATTGGACAGTATCCAATCTGAAAGGACTGTTCAGAAGCCTGATAACAGAGGGGGGAAAGGTGTCCCTGAGTCTGGTGGTGAGTGTTTTCAAGCTTATGTACCCTCTGCCAGATGCAAGTCAAGAGTGTTTTATTGTCACATGTACCAAAACGAATAGTGACATTCATACTTGTAGCAGTATAATAGGTTTTTAAACACAGTGCACAATAGCTAATATAACAAACAAACTTTTAAAAAGTTCAATAAATAACAAAATATTATTGTGCAAAAAAATACCCCAAAACAAAGCAGAAAGAAGGAATAACCAGGTTAGGATCGGAATAGTATGCAAAAATAAGATTTTCACTTTTTCACTGTCCCTCAGTACGTGACAATAATAAACTAAACTTATGTGACCATGCCGGTCGTGAACTCTGATCAGCTAGTTCTTCAAATGACCCACATGCACGACTTGGACATCCATTAATAGCTGCTCCAAATTTACTCTCCTTAGCTCCTGCCTAATAATTTTGTAATGTGCCTTATCCCAATGTAGTACTTTCCACCAATCTCAAGACTTATCCTTCTTCATAATTTTAAAATGTATGCAGTGATCACCCATTCCAAAATGCTGCTCCACTGTTAACATTTTACACTGGGCTGACAATAATTGTCTATTTTGAAAAATTCTCTTTAATGTAGAAAAAGGTGAAGGCCATAGTGACTTTAATATAAATTTGGTGTGAGAATTACAAGATGAAAAGCTCTAGGAACATTGTTTGAAGCAGATACACACATGAATAGTCTGCAAAACATCTAAAGAGCTTAGAATTCACCTTTTGAAATCCATGTTGTTTCATGGGAGAGATTAGACGTCAATTAACCCGTAAGGCCATTACATTTGAAAACATTTTAAATGATATATTACTCATGTCCTTCTTCAATCTACATTGTTTGAGAATGTGTTTAGACTGGTCTGAGGATATTTGCTTCTTGTGAGCAGTATATTTAATGTTTTATAAATGTAGAAGAGAGCCAAGCATCTTGAGCAGGATAGAAGTGAGTTAATAATTTTTTTGGGAAGGATTATCATGAACCCATTCAGATCAATTGCAATGGGACAAAGTGTAGACAAAGAAAATAAGCAATTAAAATTAAATTAGATTCATTCCAACTTTAGGAGGCTCAAAATATCAATCTAAACATTTTTTTCCAAAGATTCTGATAACATTTAGTTCAATTGAAATTACATACCGCTACTTTTGTATTAGAGTACTGTGCCATCGGGGAGGATGCCAAGATTGGCAGTGACCACACCATCACTCACAGTAGGGTGAACTCACGTGATATATTTTACTTACAGTGGTAAGAAAGTCCAGGACCATTAGAGGGTGGTGTCACTCACCGTCAGAGCACAGTTGCGATGACTCTGACAATCTCAGGCTTGTCCCAGCAGTTTCGTCCTCATAAGTTTATAAGTTCCTTAGTGATGGGAGCAGAATGAGGCCATTCGGCTCATCAAGTCTATTCCGCCATTCAATCATGGCTGATCTATCTCTCCCTCCTAACCCCATTCTCCTGCCTTCTCCCTATAACCCCTGACACCCGTACTAATCAAGTCCTGATCATCAGGAGAAAGAGGCATGGTAAAGTGGGAGAGTCTAGGACTAGAGATCATAGCCTCAGAATTAAAGGACATTATTTTAGGAAGGAGACGAGGAGACATTTATTTAGTCCGAGGGTGGTGAATCTGTAGAATTCTTTGCCACAGAATGCTGTGGAGGCTAAGACAGTGGATATTTTTAAGGAAGATATAGATAGATTCTTGATTAGGACAGGTGTCAGAGGTTATGGGGTTAGGAGGGAGAGATAGCTCAGCCATGATTGAATGGTGAAGTAGATTTGATGGGCCAAACGGCCTAATACTACTCCTATTCCTTATGATCCTATGACCTAATCTTAGGCTTCTTCATGCAGTTCACCCCCTGCTTCAAGACGAAGTGCTGACAGTACAAGTTTCTTCCCAACAGCTCAGATTTGCACTTGAAGAGGAGGCGCTGGTGGACTCTGGATTATCCTGGTAGCCGGTCTTTTCCTGTGTATGTGTGTGTGGGTGTAGTCCCTCATTGTCTGTGGCAGGAAACCAAATTTCGTTTCATGTGAGGTTCAAATGACAAATAAAAGGTATTGTATTGTATTGTATTGTAGGAAGAGATTCAGCCACTCAGCCTCAGTAGAGATATTGGGTGTCTAAAGTTTCTTTTCAGCACCCAGTCTTGACCACACAGTGGCACTGGTGGTCTCAGATTTGTCCCAATGGCCCAGTCTTTCTCGGACCTGCTGTTAAACAATGTGTTCCCCACAAAACTACAAGAACAGATATAAAATCTGTATTTAAGGGGAATATGCAAAAAAAAACCTCGGGACACAGGAGACAGGAGATCCTTCATTTGTGAGCAAAACACAAAGGGCTGGAGGAACTCAATAGGTCAGACAGCATCTGTGGATGGAATGGACAGACGACATTTTGGGTCATGCCCAATTTAACGTGTCATACTGCGTCTGCAGAGGGAAAAGCAAAATTAACATTTTGAGTCAACAATTTTTCACCATTTCTGATGCAAGATCATTGACCTGAAACACTGCCTCTATTAATCTTGCTGCTGAGATTCTGAGAATTACCAACAGGTTTGCTTCACTGCAAGAGCACATTGTACAGTTCAATCGCATCTCAGTCTTGGAAGGTCACCTTCGCGTGACATCCAAGTCACTTTGAAATTTGGATCCATTCCGTAATTCTTTACAGGAGCACATCCGATAATTACATATTGCTTCAATTAAAAGTTTGTTGGTTGGCTGGAGAGTTTTTCAACATTGTAACTTTCATTAAGATATTCTTAAATGAACTTTTATGAAGCAATCTAGAGCACCTGTGATTTTTTTTTAACGTGGAGTAATTGAATGGATTTTAATAAACAGCTACATCCAGCAGTTGACAAAATAAAATATTAAATTTCCATACAACCAGTTTAACAATATTCCACGAAGCTAAATCAACCACTTTCAATAGCACAATAATTTACAGATATCGTCTCTTTGGATTAAAATGTAACAATTGTTTGTTTCCAGCTGTCGTGAGATTACAAATCTTGTGACAATTTCCATTAAATAATTTAAATTTTGTGTCTATATATTGACATCAGAATGACACTAAATTATATCCACTTAAATGGATAGGTAATTCAATATTCGTTAGGTATGGCAATTTAAAGGCACAACTTAAACATTAGGTCTCATGACAAGCTCCCAAGTAAAAGCAGTCATATTATTCAATAAATGTTAAATACTCAGTTACTTTGTTCACTTTAATGAATTCTGATGACTAGAAATCAGGTTTGGCTATATAGTAAAGGCTTAAATTTATGAGAAAACTAGACTAAGTGGGACCCGTTGGGTCCCATGTTCACACGGGAGGGCTGATCCCCCAACGCAACATTCCACCTCTCCACCAATGCCAATATTGGTGGCCAGTCGAGGGGGAGTACTGGTATGTGTGTTGTTGGCTGAAGGGACTGGTCTCCAGAGGGCTAGTATGGACATTGTGGGCCAAATGGATTCTTGGGGTGGCAGCTCAGTCCCTCAAGCCTGATGTGCTGGCAGTCACTCATGGATGGTGGGCTGGAAGTTGACTCACGGCTATTCCTTGAAATTCCATTTCAAGCAGGGTGCAAGGCCACCAAATTCAAATCCATTTTCCTACCATTTCATGCAGGATGCAAAGCCACCGAATTCAAGTGCATTTTCCTACCACTTCAAGCAGGGTGCAAGGCCACCAAATTCAAGTGCAGTTTCCGACGACTTCAAGCAGGGTGCAAGGCCACCGAATTCAAGTGCAGTTTCATACCACTTTCAGCAGTGTGCAAGGCCACCAAATTCAAGTGCAGTTTCATACCACTTCAAGCAGGGTGCAAGGCCACCAAATTCAAGTGATGTTTCATACAATTTCAAGCAGGGTGCAAGGCCACCAAATTCAAATGCAGTTCCGTACCATTTCATGCAGGGTGCAAGGCCACCACATCAAATGCAGTTTCATACCATTTCATGCAGGGTGCAAGGCCACCACATTCAAATGCAATTTCATACCATTTCAAGCAGGGTGAAACCACCATAAAACCACATAAAATTACACAAAACACCACACTAAGTTCAGTAGACATTCAGTGTGTTCAGTTGATTCACAGCACAGATAGAGTTGTGACCTCTGCCTCCCCCATCATGCAGAGACTGAGCCACACCCACACTTCCGTTTTTAAAATCCCTCCCCCCTCCCACCTGAAAAGGTGTGGCCTTCATGGTGTGATTGACAGGAGAGAGATTCTCAACATTTTTTAAACACTAATAAGACTTTTAATTTTAATTGATGGGAAGAACCCTCTGCACCTGATGACCGGAGGGGGACTGAGTAAGATGGCCAAAGATCACAGCTGTAAGTGGTAGCTTTATCTAAAATCAATATACAGTGCAAACAGGAAGTTGTCAAGTTTAGACCACCAACCATTTACAGTGCTTTTTCTCTTCGACCCAAAACCCCCACCCAACCATTTGCAGTGCTTTTACTTCGACCCAAAACCCCACCCAACCATTTGCAGTGCTTTTTCTTTGACCCAAAACCCCAATACAGTGAGAAGCATTTGCTTGCGTGCTATCCAATTAAATCAGATCATACTCTACATAAGTATAATCAAGGCATTCATAGGTAGATTACAAAAATATACTACAGTGTGGAATATAGCTTTTAGCCTTATAGCGTTATAGTTCCAAAGGCAAATGTCCAATGCTCACAATAAGGTAGTTTAAAAGATTGGGACTACCCTCTAGTTTAAGGAAGGACTGTTAAGTAGTCTGATAACAGAGAGGAAGAAACTGTTCAAACACATAAACTTCTGTCGTGCAGAATACTGAAATAAATCATCCCTCTGGCTGAACGGTGACATCTTGGACATTTAGTGCCTAAGGGAGAAGATATTCTGCCAACGTTCAACAATTAACTGATGATGAACGCACCACATAATCACTGGTCTTTTGGTGTGGAGTAATTATAGGGACACATCTCTCCTTGGGAGGCAATTCCCTATTCCAGAATTCAAATAAATTAACTCTTGTGCAATCTTTCTAAACCAATTAGGGGGTTGTCCATTCCTTCCCCAGATGCTGCTTGACCCGTTGAGTTCTTCCAGCACTTTGTGTTTTTCATTCAGAATTATCTTGGGGCACAGAGATCAGGTAACTCCGAATTTCAAAACTAATCAGAACACTTGCCGTACACATTGTGATCAAATCTGTGGCTGATGGAACATTTTGGGTTGTGGCTGATGGAACAGTCTGAACATTTTCGGTCGAGACCCTTCTTCACTCTGAGAAAGTGTCTCAACCCAAAACGTCATCCATTTCTTCTCTCCAGAGATGGTGCCTGTTCCGCTAAGTTACTCCAGCTTTTTGTGTCTATATTTGATTCAACAGCTCTCCCATGGTCTTCATTTACAGTGAATTATCAGCAAGCTTCATTCAACTAATTTCAGTCAGCGTAAATACACAGATCGATGTTTACCACTGAAGACAATGCAGTAATGTTTGTGAAGTGAGATTATATTCTCAGCCAGTTTTAATTTCCCATTAGTACAAGATACTGAAGCTCTGTCTCAGGCTTTTTTCACAACTTAACAGTAATAACAAAGGCAAAATCTGCCTTTTCCACCTCACTTCCTGTCGTCATGGAAACAACAACTGAATCTGTTCTAAGTGAAATTATACTTCATTATGTAGCTAACCTGCTATTATAACTCCCACATAAAATTCTACCGAATAATGAGAATTTCAAATTTAAGCGTGTGGTGTTTCTATGACAGCTTTGCATTTTTGTGATCTTTGAATAAGGACTATTTGCTGTTTAATTAAGTCAGTTTCACCTTTATACATTGTTATCAATGAATACCTCAATTGCAGGGAGAATATTTGGATCCTCAAGATATATTTTCACAGTTATTTAAAAGTTTCAAAACAACGTCTGAGCTATTGCAACATGCTATAATTATTTTAAATTATTTTTTTGTGAATATTTACATTGATCTTGATGCTAATGAACTTATCTTCCCAGAGGATATCAACTATTGTCTAGGTAGAGGGTTACATGCAGAATAAAATTCTCCAAAGAATGGACTGATAATATATCCCCGTTCTTAAAAGATAGACTATTTGCATCAAAGAAGAACTGATATGGAAAGTACAAAGTATGTCTGAGGAAGTAGTGACATGGGATCTGCAAATGCTGTTTACAAAAAAAAAATGCTGGAGGAACTCAGCAGGTCTGAAAGCACGTCTGGAGAACATGGGTAGACGTCATTTTGGGTTAAGACCCTTCTTCAGACTGAGGAAGAATCCGAAGAAGTGTCCTAACCCGAAACATCACCTACCTGTATCTGTGTCCTCCAGAGATGCTGCTTGACCTGCTGAGTTTCTGCAGTACTGTGTTTATTTGGAGGAAGTATACCATTCTAATGCTACTTGATGGCTCCACGTGTATCAAAGGAGTGTGTGATTGAGCTCATATTAGCAAGGATATTCTGAGAAGGTTAATTTATTTGGCAACATTCAAGAAAGTTTACCGTTTTAACACACTGTCAAAACAAGTCTTTACACATTCCTGGACTTGAAAACTCAGCATATTGTAATCAAATGAAAGTCTGAAGAAGGGTTTCGGCCCGAAACGTCACCTATTTCCTTCGCTCCATAGATACTGCTGCACCCGCTGAGTTTCCCCAGCAATTTTGTGTACCAACACAATATACTTACTCATTTAGGTTAACATGAAGTTAACGCAAAATTAGACTACCGGAAAATTGAGTCAGAATATATAAACTCATTAATGCTGGATAATGCATTCTTGTTTGTCACGATCTCTTCATCTCTATATTTTAACATTGCATAAGATGTAAAATGGTGAAACACGGAACTGCAGATGCTTATTTACACAAAAACCACATAAAGTGCTGGAGTAACTGTGTGAGCTAGGCAGCATCTCTCGAGAACATGGATAGGTGATGAGTCGGGTCAGAATCCATCTTCAGATGATAACAGGGCTTATGGGCTTGAGGTATAGGGAGAGGTTGGATAGGCTGGGACATTTTTCTTTTGAGTGCTGGAGGCTGAGGTGCCCTCAGCCTTATTGAGGTGTACTGGGTCATAAGCAGCATAGATAAAGCGAATACATTATTTTTCCTAGGGTAGAGGATTCTACAGCTCGAGGGCATTGGCGTAGGGAGACAAGGGAGAGATTTAAGAGGAAACTTAGAGGCAACATTTTCACTGAGAGGGTAGTCTGTACCTGAAATGAGCTGCTAGAGGAAGATGCAATTATAACTTTCAAAAGACAATTCAACATATATATGGATTGGAAGGGTTTCATGGGCAGGCAAATGGGACTAGCCCAGAATGCCAACTTGGTCAGCATGGACAAGAAGGGTCAGTGGGCCTTTTTCTGTGTTGTATAACTCTATGACTCTTTTTTTATATTGGACATAATGGTGCTAGTACGCATGTCAATTAAAAATTAAGCTGCATGAATTAAAAAAAAATGTCCTCAATATACCCAATGTTGGGGGACATGCAATAATAATGAACTCAGTCTAGACAAATACATGTTCTATTTCATTGACATGTATCCTTTAGCTAAATTAATTAAATACATAATATGTAATTCATTCATTTAATAAATGTACTTTAGAAGCTATCCTAAGAATCATATGTATAATTTATTTGCAGGATAAATGACTCTAAAAATGTAATTATTGTGGTCAAACATAAGGTTTAGCCACTACACGTTACGAATCCCAGTGTGGAGACACTGGTATCACTGTCTCGTTGTAGAACATTGATCATTCTTTTTTAATTCTGGATTTTAATTCATGTATTGTGTTTTTTTAAATATATAATTTATGATGCTTTTATAAGTGGGGGGGGAGGGGGGGGGGGAGGAGAGGGAGGAGAGGAGGGGGGAGGGGAGGGGGGGAGGGGGGGGGGGGGAGATAGGGAGGGGGGGAGAGGGGAGGGGGGGGGTGTGGGGGGGAGAGGAGAGGGGGCGGGAGGAGGGGGTCGAGAGGAGTGGGGGAGAGAGGAGAGGGGGGGAGAGGGGAGGGGGGGAGAGGGGAGGGGGGGAGAGGGGAGGGGGGGAGAGGGGAGGGGGGGAGGGGGGAGGGGGGGAGGGGGGAGAGGGGGAGGGGGGAGAGGGGGAGGGGAGGGGGGGGAGGTGATGGGGAGTCGGGGAGAGAGAGGAGGGGAGAGAGAAAGGGAGAGAGACAGGGGGGGAGAGAGAGAGAGAAAGAGAGAGGGAGAGGGAGAGAGAGAGGAGGGGAGAGAGAGGAGGGGAGATAGAGGAGGGGAGAGAGAGGGGGAGAGAGAGAGAGGGGGAGAGAGAGAGAGGGTGCCTTTTTACTTCAACCCAAACAACCATTTGCAGGCAGTGCTTTTTTCCCCTCAAACTAACCATATATTCATTTTCAAACCACATTATGGGCACTCACAGCTGTGGTGACATTTGTTTAGTGTTATTCAGAGCTCTGATTGAGGCACACCACTTGCAGAGACTGATTGAGGCACACCACTTGCAGAGGCTGATTGAGGCACACCACTTCCTGGTTTTATAGTCCCTCCCCCTCCCTCCAGCAGGGGCAGCAGAGAGAATGGGGAATTTTGTAAAAACATTAATATCTCTGTCATTTTTCATCGACGGGAAAAATCCTCGGCACACATGCGGCGGAGGGGGGCTCTGAGTGAGGTGGCCAAAAATGACGGCCGTAGGTGGTGGCATTCTCTCGGAAATCGCAGCACAGAAGGCCAAAAGCGGTCAAGAACGGAGATTTAGTAATATAGATACACTAAGATTCTATATGTATTTTATGATGTTTTTAATATGCAATGTATTTTTAGGTAATTTTGTCCCTTGTCTGGACCTTGAGTCCGAAATGAAGTTTATTACTATTATTATTATTATTATTATTATTATTATTATTATTATTATTATTATTATTATTATTATTATTATTATTATTATTATTATTATTATTATTTTAGAAGTTTTTTAATGCTGTACAAGCACATAAAATCACAATCTTTTATAACTAATTCTAAAATATCCATTCAGGGGAACATGCATATAATACAACAACAGGTGTTTGGTGCTGCTAATTCTGTATGAATTTTTTTGGGGGGTGGCGGCAGCAATACACAACTGCAGACATCAATGGTGGGAGAAGCGTTAACTGACTAGTTTTGACATTTCTCTTTAATAGTTTTGATTTTACTCAATTTGGTCTGGGAACGTAACCTGTTTATTCCCGGTATGACTTCTGCAGCTAATTAAATATGTGACATTATTTTAGAGTTTGAATTATGACTTTGATTAATAGTTCACATTATAATTTGTTCTGCCGAAGATATATTCCCCTGTTAATCCTTGCCAGAAAGCACAAACAGGTAATGATATTGAGGGTGGCACAGTGGCAAAGCTGATAGAACTGCTGTCTCATAATGCTGGTGACCCGGGCTTGATCCTGACCTTGGTTGCTGTCTGTGTGGAGTTTGCACATTCTCCCAGCGACCACATGGGTTTCTTCCAGATACTCTGGTTTCCTTATCATCCCAACAATGTGCAGGCTTGTAGGTTAACTGGTCTCTGTAAAAATTACCCCAATATGTCGTAAATGTAGGGATAATACAGAAGCAGTGTGAATGAGTGATCGATGGTCAGCATGGACTTGGTGGGACGAAGGGCCTATTTACATGCTGTAAAATTTAAAAAAAACTAAAACCATTAACCAATGTAACTTGGCACCTAGACTGCCATGTTCTCTGTCATGATAATTCATCATTAAAAGTACTCTCGTGCTGAATAATACATGCTGTTTGCGTAGAGATCAAAAACCATTGCAGTATTTTGAATATGTATTTCTTGTCTGATTTTCATATTATTAGCAACCGTCACCTTTTGAGTGCCACTTAACTAACGAAAAATGAACTAATACACCTTTCAATTAAGATACTTCAGCTTTAATTACTGTGTAAGGTAATGCATAATTGTTTAAATAAAGACCTTCATTATATGCTGAACTGATTTTGGATAGTTTACTTTTAATTACTGTAAAAGGATAATAATTGGATATTTCAGTAAAAATCTAATTGATTTATTTGTAAAGCAGAGTGTGGATTATTTAGGGGCTCTTCAGTCTTTAGGGATAGACCGTTTTCCCAGCCTGGAAATGTCAAAGTGCGGAGGGCAGATTGCTTTAAGGTAAGAGGGGTAAAGTTTAAAGGAGATGTGTGGGACATGTATATTGTACAGAGGTTGATGAGGGTACTACCAGGGGTGATGGTGTAAGCAGATACGACAGCGGTGATTAAGAATCTTTATGATAGGCACATGGATCTGCACGGAATGGAGCAAATGCAGACAAAGGAAATTAGTTTATTTTGACAGCAGGTTCGGCACGGACATTGTGGGCTGAGGGGCTTGTTACTGTCCTGTACTGTTCCATATTATATGTTCTATTATCATATTTAATTTTTAATATAAAAGTGAGAAAATGATTTTAAATGTTCTAACATAAGGTGTAGGTTAGGGTTTAAATGAAATGGGTACTACTTTGTGCATTGCTAGATTAAAACATTTATGAGATGCTAACCACACAGATTAGGAAGGAAATGGTGGAAACACAAGAAACTGCAGATGCTGGTGATCCAAAATGTCAGAACGAAGAAAGGTCTTGACCTGAAACACTGTCTGTCCATTCCCACCACAGATGCTGCCTGACCTGCTGGGTTCGTCCAGCACTTTGTGTTTTGCTCAGGAAGCAGATGACCTCAGTTGACATTCAAAGAGCAGAAGCATCTTCAAATGCACTTTCTGATAGATCTGGTAATCGATTTCAGCTTCAAATTGTTTTATCTTAAATGCATGTGTAATGGATTAGTTTAGCAGAAATACAGTGCGGTAACAGGCCCTTTGACTCACCAATTCCGCACCGACCAGTGATTCCCACATTATACATACACTAGGGACAGTTTTACATTTACACCAAGCTAATTAACCTACAAACCTGTATGTGTTTGGAGTGTGGGAGGACAACGAAGATCTCGATGAAGGAATTAAAATTAATATTAGCAAATTTGCAGATAACACGAAGCTGAGTGGCAGTGTGAACAGTGAAGATAATGCTATGAGGATGCAGGGTGACTTGGACAGGTTTGGTGAGTAGGCATATGCATGGCAGATGCAGTATAATGTGGATAAATGTGAAGTTATCCACTTTGGTGGCAAGAACAGGAAGGCAGATTATTATCTGAATGGTGTCGGGTTAGGAAAAGGGGAAGTACAACGAGACCTGGGTGTCCTTGTGCATCAGTCATGGAAAGTTAGCATGCAGGTACAGCAGGCAGTGAAGAAACCTAATGGCATGTTGGCCTTCTTAACGAGAGGAGTTGGGTATAGGAGCAGAGGTCCTTCTGCAGTTGTACAGGGCCCTGGTGAGACCACACCTAGAGTATTGTGTGCAGTTTTGGTCTCCTAAATTGAGGAAGGAAATTCTTGCTATTGAGGGAGTGCAGCGTACGTTCACGAGGTTAATTCCCGGGATGGCGGGACTGTCATATGATTAAATAATCCCGTGATCGGGCTTGTATTAACTGGAATTTAGAAGGATGAGAGGGGATCTTATAGAAACATATAAAATTATTATGGGATTGGACATGCTAAATGCAGGAAACATTTTCCCGGTGTTGGGGGAATCCAGAACCAGGGCCCACAGTTTAAGAATAAGGGGTAGGCCATTTGGAACTGAGATGAGGAAAAACCTTTTCACACAGAGAGATGTGAATTTGTGGAATTCTCTGCCTCAGAAGGCAGTGGAGGCTGATTCACTGGATGCATTCAAAAGAGAGTTAGATAGAGCTCTTAGAGCTAGCTGAATCAAGGGATTTCGGTGGAAGGCAGGAACAGGGTACTGATTGTGGATGATCAGCCATGATCACATTGAATGGCAATGCTGGCTTGAAGGGACGAATGACCTACTCCTGCACCTATTGTCTATGTATCTATGTATCTATGCATCTCGGAGAAAAACCACATGGTCACGGGGAGAACATACAAACTCCATACAGACAAGCACTCATATTCAGAATCGATCCCGGGTATCTTGCACTGTAAGGCAGTACCTCTACCACTACACCTCCATGCTGCCCTTTTTAATTGAATTGTTAAATGTCAGAGGAAAACTAATCAAAATTATAAATAATTCTGGACATTAAGTTTTCATTCCATAATTGCAGCTAAGTTATAGTTAAAGTTATGGACCAAGGAGAATAATTATTTTAGCTTCAGTTTAGAGATGTAGCATGAAAATAGGCCCTTCGGCCCACCGAAGTCCACACCCCCCCACCTATCCACATTAATTCTATATTATCCCACTTTCTTATCCATTCCCCAAACGGGGGGCAATTTACAGAGGCCGATTGTCCTACAAAGCTGCATGTCTTTGGTATGTGGGAGGAAACCAGAGCACCTGGTTACTGGGAGAACATGCAAACTCCACACAGACAGTATTTGAATAAGGATCAAACCCGGATCTCTGGCGCCATGAATAATTACCACGCAACCGGCAGTGTTTTATCGCTTACTTGTTTTATAAGGAAGGATTCTCCTCCCCCAGTTCCTAGAGGACATGAATATATCATAAATACATAAATAAAATAAAAAATAAAAAATAGGTGCAGGAGTAGGCCATTCGGCCCTTCGGCCATTCAATGTGATCATGGCTGATCATCCACAATCGGTACCCTGTTCCTGCCTTCTCCCCATATCCATTGATCTGCTAGCCCTAAGAGCTCTATCTAACTCTTTTGAATGCATCCAGTGAATTGGCTTCCACTGCCTTCGGAGGCAGAGAATTCCACAAATTCACAACTCTCTGGGTGAAAAAGTTTTTCCTCATCTCAGTTCTAAATGGCCTACCCCTTATTCTTGTGGCCCCTGGTTCTGGACTCCTCCAACATCGGGAGCATGTTTCCTGCTTCTAGCGTGTCCAATCCCTTAATAATATTCTATGTTTCTATAAGATCCCCTCACATCTTTCTAAATTCCAGTGAATACAAGCCCAGTCGTATCATTCTTTCATCATATGACAGCCCCGCCATTCCGGGAATTAACCTCGTGAACCCTCGCTACACTCCCTCAATAGCAAGAATGACTTTCTCAAATTATGAGATCAAAACTGCACACAATACTCCAGGTGTGGTCTCACCAGGGTCCTGTACAACTACAGAAGGACCTCATTACTCCTATACTCAACTCCTCTCGTTATGGCCAGAGAGGAACAGGTGGAGCACTAACATGCCTTTGTGAAGATTGTGGGCTTTCCTATAGCCAGTTTGAGTTTAACCAGCTTCTAAAGGGAAGGGTTTAGTGGAGGTGTCAGGGCCTGTGTGTGAATAGGTTGCATGTGGGAGGGAATTCACACTGACTGCAGGTTGGATTTGATGTGGGTGCAGGGGACAGGGAGTGATCAGTCAAAGACCCTGGTTAGAATGACCATTCCCAGTCTGGGGGGATTGGGGAGAAGTGATAGCCTCACCCTGGCTGGCAGGTTGGGCCAGAAGCTTGACTTCGCTGGCTTGAGAGTACTTTAAGTATTATCTCCCCTTGCATTAAACAAATATATAAAATGATCTTGAACAAAAGCCTAAACACTTAGGGCAGCACCGTGGCATAGCTGTAGAGTTGCTGCCTGACAACGCTTCCAGCGCCAGGGACCCAGGTTCAATCCTGTCTACGGATGCTTGTCTGTACAGAGTTTGTAGGTTCTCCCTGTGAACAGCTTGAGTTTTCTCCGAGAACTTCGGTTTCCTCCCACTCCACAAAGACATATAGCTTTGTAGGTTAATTGGCCTGGTATAAATGCAAAAATTGTCCCTTGTGCAGGATAGTGTTAATGTGTGAGGATTGCTGGTTGGTGCAGACTCAGTGGGCCAAAGGGCCTGTTTCCCTCTATCTCTAAACTAAACTAAACTAAACTTTGGAGATACAAAGATTTGCAAATGGTGGAATCTTGAGCAGAACACAAAGTTGGGTTGAGTTTAGTTTAGTTTGGAGATACAGTGAGGAAACAGGCCCTTCGACCCACCAAGTCTATGCCAACCAACACTAGCACTATCCTACACACTAGGGACAAATTATAATCTCTGCCGAAGCTAATTAACCTACTAACCTGTACTTCTTTGGAGTAAGGGAGGAAACAGTAGCACCCAGAGAAAACCCACGTGGTCACGGGGAGAACGTACAAATTCCATACAGACAGCACCGTAGTCAGGATCAAACCCGGGCCTCTGGTGCTGTAAGGCAGCAACGCTACCTCTGCAGCACCATGTTGCTCCGAGTTGCTCCAGCACTTTGTGTTTAGCCAAAACATTTTGGTCAATGTAACACATGACATATGCAATAAGAATTGTTAATGACCACTGCATTTTAAAGGATATCCAATAAACTGCAGATACAAAAAAAAGACACAAAGTGCCAGAGTAACTCAATGGGTCACGCAACATCACCGGAGAACTTGGATAGGCAACATTTTGGGTCGATACCCTTCTTCATAAAATTGTAATGCTTTAAGGATTATATAAACATATTGCTTTTAGTTGCAAGATGTGTGCTTTCCAGAAGTGGATATATTGTACTCATGTTTGAGTCAACAGGATAGCATGCAGAACTACCCAATCTGTACTTCATGCTGCTTCAGAACAGCAGCCAACATCCACAGCTAACAATGGCCTGTTTTCTTCATCACCATTACTTTTTTACATATCCTTCATTCATTTGTTCTATATTTCTCTATATCATTGTCTATATCGCTCATTTCCCTTTCCCCTGACTCAGTCTGAGGTTTCGACCTGAAATGTCACCTATTGCTTTTCTCCAGCGATGCTGTCTGACCCACTGAGTTACTCGACCTTTTGTGTCTATCATCAAAGACTGATCTCATCTTGGTCATCCCCCCCCCATTTCCATCAGGTGGAAGATATAGAAGCTTGAAAGTGTGCACCACCAGACTCAGGAACAGCTTCCTCCCCTCTGTTATCAGCCTTCAGAATGGTCTTTGCATAAGATGGGTTACCGTCTGATTCACCTTTACTCGATTGCAGATATTGAACTTTGTCTATGGGACCGGTGTGTATTCTGCACCCTGTATCTTTCCCTTTGCTCTACCTATTGTGCTTCAGTTTAGCTTGATTGTTTTTATGTATAGTATTGCGGACATTGGACTCTGTCTATGGAACGGATGTACTATAATGCTGAGAACTATATTCTGCACTCAGTATTTTCCCCCTTGCTCTATCTAATGTTCCTTAGTTTGACTATGTATATTATTTGATTTGAACAGATAGCATGCAAAACAAAGCTTTTCACGATACGTTGGTGCATGTGGTAATAATAAAGCTAAACCTAAACTGTATCCCTCCACACGTGACAACCTAACGAAACTAAAATAATCTAAACTTACCTAAGTGGTCTGTGTATTGTTGCAACAACATTTCTCGTGGAAGATCTCAGAGCCTGTCTCTAGGTGTGGAACAGAACCTAGTCACAGAAGAAGGGTTTCTTCACTGAAGAAAGGTTTTGGCCCGAAACGTTGCCTATTTCCTTCGCTCCATAGATGCTGCTGCACCCGCTGAGTTTCTCCAGCATTTTTGTGTACCCTCACAGAAAGAAATTCTTTCCTGATGCCAAAAGCTTTTTATTAAATGTAATAAAGTACTGGCCCATTAACAAAGGCCCCATGCTTACAATGAGCAATTGTATTCAATTCAAGTCCAACTATTTAGACTTCCAGACAAGTAAAATGTGTAGAATTTGGAGAGGAGAGAATTCACAATGGTGAACGAATAGACCAAAGATATTATTGTATCTCAGAGGTTACAAAGATTGGATCCAGGCCATAACATTCTCAAATGAATTACTGGAAAATACATTTAACACATTACAAACACATTGCAACCTGCCTAGAAATCAAAGAGTTGACAATTACTATGTTTTCCTACTCACAATCTGGAGCAGGGTGAATCCTTTGAAAGTGTCCAAATGAATCAAAGGTTCTTTCCAAATTACTGTAATTTTGCAGCATCAAAGGACACATTCGGCGTATCTGTGAAATTTAGTTCAGCCCGAGGAACAGCAATGACAAAAGAAACAGTTACCTGCAAGAAAAGTTGCTTTCAGACATGCAAAGATACCCAAAGTCAGGTTGCAAACCTTGAATGGCCAACAACAGAAAGTAGAGAGGTTAGGGTGCCCGATAAAGGGCAGGAAAGGAAAGCACTGGTGAAATGTTATAGTACTGTGGACAGTGTGAATGGCTGAGGAATTCCTGAGGCCATCATTATCATTGAAATATCTATTGTGATGTACTTTCAGACCTTTACACTGAGAGTGGGATTGAAAAATTAAGAGTCACTACAAACATAAAATAACTGAGTAGATCTAAGATACTGAAAAATAAAACATAGAATATAGAACAATACAGCACAAGGACAGACTCTTTGGCTTACAATGTCTGAGCTGAACATGTTGCCAAGACCAACTCTCATCTGCCTGCACATAATCCATATCCTCCATACCTTACATATGCATAGCCTATCTAAAAAACCCAGAACACACAGGACTCTGATCTGTGTATGTGATTCTGTAGTCCCCAAATGTGAAATGCTAATTATGTTGATCTATTGTATTTGAAAGAAGCAGCATCTAATCAAATATTTTAGTGATAAATTGGAAATATTAAAAACTAGGATGTGAGAGATTATACAAATGGGTGACCAGTTAGGATAGGCTGTGGCAATGGGGAATGAAGGAGCAGTTTTTAGCAGTGAAGAAAATATACATTAAGATAAACAGCACAAGTGAAAAGACAATGAAAAGCACACAAAATTGATAGATTATATTTGCATACCAATTACTGGGCAAACAAGGCGATCAACTTGCATTTAGCAATGCCTGAGAAAGAGGAAACAAAAGGCTTGGTATTATGAAAGAATGAATATTAATAACTCATCTGTGAATAATATTAAAAAACAAAATAAAGGATAACCTTTTACATTATTGAAACAATTCCATCCAGTCAATTGTGAATGTGCTTGCCTTTGCCAGAAACCTAATCCCACTGTACTGTGCTCTCCTTGCAGAATTATCTCATCTTCCCCTTTAAATATTTAAGCATCTTTCTCTTAAAAGATGCAGGAGGCTCTGTGACAATAATGTTCGATGATGAGGAATGCTATTCCCAATCTCCTCATACTGAGTTGCCAGATGCAAACTGCAACACTCTTCTCACCTATTCCCAGCCAGCAGAAATTGTCCTTCATTATAAAAAACTCCTAATTATTAAAAGATCGAATAAATCCCCCTTGATGTTCTTTGTTCCCGCACAATAGTTCCTAGGTCTCTCTTCAGCATTGTGTCCTTTGGTCGCTGGCTCCATCTTGATGCATCCTTGTTGGACACACAATGATTTCAGTGTGTATTCTATAGCTGCCTTCGTAGATTTAGCCTTTCTAATATTTCTGAAGCTTCTTTATTCTATTGTCTATTTGTAAAATCCTAATTCTATTGGCCTAGTTTATATCTGTAATTGCATCATATTTCAAACCATGGGTGTCTTTGTTAATCCAATGTCTTTAGCATCTCACTAATGCCTACTTTGACAGTGACAACATTTGGGAAACAATGCAAAAGGCCACATCATTAACTTAGTACAATTATTGTTGACTAAGTAGAGATAAGGGTTTATTGGATTGTGGTTTTGGAAGGCAGTGAGCAACATGACTGACATGTTTAACGGTGACTCTGGAGACCTAATGAAAACTGGCAGTGCTGCACATCAACTTGAATCAATAGGAACCACACAAATATAATTTAATTTAAATGACTGGAGTAATGCAATAGCCAACAGTAATTGTGCTATTGATTGGTTTATCAGCAATTCCTTCACTGAAGTCCCCCCAAAAATGGAGTTTATATTAAAAGTATTAAAGGCAAAATAAGTTTTTCCCTCTTTTATCAGACTTCAGAACGTTCCTTCCATAAGCTAAGGTACTGTACAATTCCCCTCTACCCTATTGTGGATATTAAACTTTATCTATGGAACGGATGTGCTATAACACCGTGATTCATATTCTGCACTCTTTTTATCTTCCCCTTTGCACTACCTATTGTACTTGAGTTTGACTTGTTTGAATTCATGTATAGTATATGATCTGTTTAGATAGCTTGTGAAACAAAGCTTTTCCGCTGCACCTCATTACACATGCCAATGATAACGCTAAATCTAAACCTTTACAAATCTGATCATACCAGATAATGCTAACCCTCCAACAACTCAGATCCCACGAATCTCTTTCAAAATTTCAGGAGCCACCCCTCAACCAAGGCAGACATCAGTGATAAAAGTCCCCAATGTGTGTCCATAGTAACACTTCAGTCTTTGAAAAATAGGGGAAGAGAAAGTCCAAAGTCCTAGACTAAAAAAAGGCATTTAGACAGGCACATGCATATGCAGGGAATGGAGGCGTATGGATAGCATGGAAGCAGAGGAGTTGAGTTTAACTTGGCGTCATGTACGGCATGGACATTGTGGGCAGAAGGGCCTGTTCCTGTGCTCTACTGTTCTATGTTGGTGAAATGCAGTCCCTACTGAGCAGCAGATCCCTGCCATTCTATGTGCTTCGATTACAAGGATAACCCACAGTAGAGAAACTGAAGGATAACCCACAGTACCTTCAATGCTGACTCTCCAATATTCTCCAAATCGGCTGGCAGAACAGACAAACCTTTGACAGTGCTCATTCCTAAGCCTGTTTCTTGCACATGATCCAGCAGATCAGATAATACTATACATAAATACAATCAGCCAAACACAAGAACAATAGGCAGAGCAAAGAGAGGAGAGAGAAAGATACCAGAATGCAGAATATAGTTTTCAGAATTGGAGCATAACATTTCCATAGTCCAATGACCGCATTGAGGTTTAGGAGATTTGGGATAATACCCCACATAATGGAAGGACCATTTGGAAGCATGATAGAGGGGAAGAAGTTGCTACTGAGTCTAATGATGCTGCATTTAAGTTTCTGTATCTTCTGCCTGACGAGAAGAAGGAATGACCAGCATGGGAAATATCCTTGATTATGTTGGCTGCTTTTCCAAGACAGCGTGAAATGTAGATGAATACAATGGTGGAGTCTGGTCTGTGTGATGGACTGGGCTACATCTACAACTCCCTGCAATTTCTAGTGGTCTTGAGTAGAAGGTATTATGTTTGACACAAAATGAGAGAAATTTGATTTTTGCATTGCATTCAAAGTGAGTTATGTCAGTAGAAATGTTAGAGCTGCAAATTTAAAAAAATGTCAGTCTCTGGCAGAATTACCGGTTTCAGTTGATTCCATTCTGACATTTAAAATAGACCATTACTGAAAAACACCCTTCCTTTTTGACAAGACCGGCATAAATTTAATTACTATTGTTTTATGCATCTGATTCAAAATTCTATTATAGTAATTAGAGCAACCGATTAAGATTCCATGCAACAGATTGCGGATATCAATATAATCTACATTTCATTGGAAATATTGTGCATGTGCATTTACTATTAATAAAATGCAAGGATGATATCTCATGCCATTGGGAAACAGCAGAAAACTGCTTTGGTATACATTTTAATTTTTGAATCTCTTCACTCCTGCAGACTGAATACATTCTCACACATCCTCAGCTCTGTCGATATGTTGCATGGATATAATAGTGGATATTAAGTTTAACAATGTCAACTGAAGTGCTATCGGAAAGTTGGGATGGTTGATTAGTAGGACTGGATGTTACAATCCATAAGGTTTTTCACTACAATTGACATTCTTGGGGATGACCACTAGGTGATTTTGCTACCAATCAGACACATCTTCAGTTGTGTACCTCACCGTCACTGGGTGTTTCGGCCTTTTATCACAAGACACCCTCATTCGAGGCAGGCCCACCGCAGGGTGATCAGACCTGGGTGTGTGTCTTATGGTTAGCCTCTAGATGGTCAAGTGGCAGCCCAGACAGCATCTTTTCTCTTCAACCACAGCCATTGACTGCTCCATTCAGCGGCATTGGCAAGTTCTTTTATTACCCTCCTTTGTGCCTGCCCTTTGACTCCTACTTCCCTCAGGAGCCTTGCGGTGGAACTGGCTACAAATCCCCTGCACTCCACCTCCACTGGACACACCCTTACCCTCCAACCTCTCTCCTCTGCCTCTGCTGCAAGGTTTGAATATCAAAGCCTTTTTCTTTCATAAGCCTCGTCCACAGCCTCCTCCCCGGGGACCGTCAGCTCAATGATGAAAACATGCCGACAGGAGTTAGACCAGAGAACGAGGTCTGGTCGCAGGTTGGTAGCTGCGATTTCAACTGGGAACAAAAGCATCTGGCCTAGGTCAACACACATTTCCCAGTCCCTGGCTGCATTCAGTGGGCATGAGTTGAGAGGCGAGGGGTTAGTCCTCCGTATCTCTCCTTCCCGGATGAAGGATGGTATTTGCGGGAATGTTATCTGGGCATTGATAGGCATGGCGTTTGTGGTAACTCTCTTGTACTCGAGTTCAGCTGCCAAACACCTCAGCACCTGGTTGTGTCACCAGGTGTATCTGCCTTGTGTTAGGCTGGCCTGACAACCAACCAGGATGTGCTTCAGATTTGTTGGAACTGCACACAGGGGGCAGGCTGGATCCTCGCCCAGCCAAAGATTTAGGTTTGTGGGAGAGGGAAGGACGTCATATGTGGCTCTGATAATGAAGCGCAACTTATTTGACTCCATGCTTCACAGCTCTCTCCATGTGATCTTCCTTCTCTCAATGCCATCCCACCTCATCCAGCGGCCTTGTTTGGCTTGGGATATGGCTTTGGCACACTTGGCTGCTTCTTCCTGGTGGCACACGTCCTCCACCACCAGGTGCCGACGTTCAGCTGGAGTAGCCTTTTGCCAGGTAGGTTTCATTGCTCCCAGGCCAAAGCCCCCTCGGCCTTGTTGAACATGGCCCACTATGTCCCGGTGTCGGAGGGCGGATTTTGCGTCCAGTACCAATGCTGCTGGAATCCATTTCTTCCCAGTTGCTAGGGTTGGAGCGACACCTCTTATTATTGGGTCCTGGGATTCTGTTAGTGTCATGTCCAGCCTCACTTTGGCATATTTGTATTCCCCCACCAGGCTTGAGACTGGCAGTGAGAGGGCTCCATTCCCATAGAGCCCTATGCTGCTGAGGCATCTCGGTAGCCCAAGTCACTTCCTCACTTGTGAGTTCACCAGTCTCTCCAGCTGGTTGACATTGAATAAAGTGACCTCGTAGATGGTAATTGGCCACATGAGTCAGGGCAGTAGACCGAATTGAAGGCACCAAAGCTTCAGCTTCCCTGGAGGAGCAGTGTTGTTGATTTGCTTGAGGCCACTGATTGTATCCTGCCTGAGTTGTTCCACCTGCTCTGCATCCTTGAGGTATGTGGTGTACCATCGCCCGAGGCTTTTGACAGGCTTCTCCAATACAATACAATTCAATTTATTGTCATTTGGACCCCTTGAGGTCCAAACGAAATGCCGTTTCTGCAGCCATACATTACAAACAAATAGACCCAAGACACAACATAATTTACATAAACATCCATCACATTGCTGTGATGGAAGGCCAAAAAAACTTCTCTCTCCACTGCACTCTCCTCCCCCGATGTCAGAGTCAAAGTCAAAGCCCCCGGCTGGCGATGGCGATTGTCCCGTGGCCATTAAAGCCACGCCGGGTGATGCAAGGTCGCACACCGGGTCTTGGTGTTAGAGCCCCCGGCGTGCACTCGCAGAGACCCGCCGCCATTCCAAGCCGCGCGGGGCGGTGCTGTAAGGCCCCGCTCCAGGAGCTCTTCAACCCCGCAACTCCGAAGTCGCCGCTGCGGAAGCCCCGAAAAGCGGTCTCCCTCCAGGGACCCGCGGGCTCCCGGTGTTACCGTCCGCCAAACCCGCAGTTGCAGCCACCGAATCTCCGGGGGTCGGGCCGCAGCAACGTCCACCACAGCTCCACCCGCTCTGGACTCGGCCAGCTCCGCGACGGTGAGGTGAGTAGTCGGCACCAGAGCCCCCGGTCTTCCTGTTGGAGGCCGCTCCTCGTTGCAGCCCCAACGACAACGGAGACCCGACAAAGAAAAGGTCGGGTCTCCCGTGCAGGGAGAGATTTAAAAGTTACCCCCAACCACCCCCACCCCCCCCCCACACACATACCCCAACAAAAATAACAAAAACTACATAAAAACATAGACATAAAATAATAAAAACGCAGACGGACTGCAGAGGCCGCTGCAGACGAGAGTCGCTACCGCATCCAGGACAGTTGGTATTGTCTCGTTATTGATGCGGAACCTTTCGTCAGTGAGCCGGCCTTTGACGATGTAAATACTGCAGGATTTGCTGGGTTTAATCTCCATTCGGGCCCATTTGATGTTTTCCTGGGGTTTATCCAGCAGGTGTTTGGTGCATGCTTTTGTTGTTGTTATTGTGGTCATGTCATCCATGTACGCCCTGATTGGAGGAAGATGCAGCCCACTCTTCAAGTATTCCCCTTCGACCACCCATCGTGATGCTTGAATGATGAGCTCCATTGCCAGGGTGAAAACCAGAGGAGAAATGGTACAGCCTGGCATTATGCCTACCTCAAGGTGCTGTCAGGCGGTGGTGTTGTCCTGTGTTGTGACGCAGAACTGGAGGTCCTGGAAGTAAGCTTTTACCAGCTTTGTGATGACCTCTGGGACCTGGAAGAAGTTAAAAGCTGCCCAAAGAGTCTCATGGGGCACCGAACCAAAAACATTGGCAAGATCTAAGAAAACCGCATGCAGATCTCTCTTTTCATTCTTGGCAGTTTGTATCTGATGCCAGATGACGTTTGCATGTTTCAGACATCCTGAGAAACCACGTACCCCTGCTTTCTGCACTGACGTGTCAATGAAGTTGTTGCTCTGCAAAAATGCTGAGAGTCTTTGGGCCAAAACACCAAAGAAGATCTTTTCTTCCACGTTCAGAAGTCTGATCTGGCGGAATTGGCTAATGGTTGAGGAGATCTTTTCTTTGGGAATTTCCCAGTATCCCTCCTGCCCTTCGGCATGCCTTAGGTATGATTCCTTTTCCCCTATGACACTTTCATTAACTTCCAAAGGACTTTAATTTGGAACAATATGGTGTTATTGACCCAGATTATGTGTAATATGGAAAAAGGTGATAGTGCAGATCATTAAAGCTCCAGTGCATTGTACTATGATAGTTGTAGTTCTGACATTTCCACACCTATGTCAGATTACAACATCTAGATTTAAATAACAGAGTGGAACTGTCCAAAAGATGGAAGCAAATGAGATTAACTTAAATACAAAATAATGTTATAATCGATACATAGAGAAAAGTGGTCGAACCTGAAACGATTAACAGGCATCGAAAGACAAGCAAATTGTCATTATTTGTCACCCCAAAGAATTACAAGTTTTTGGTCAAATCACCTCTGTAGAGTTCAGTGATTCAAGGATTCAGGCAGTATCCTGTAGTGGTGGCGCCATCAAATGTGGCAGCCTCGCCATCAGCTGTCTGTCCAATCATGCTTTTTGTTATTTTTAGTCTGTCTAAAAGTTTTGTTTTGGAGGTCTTTTAGTCTTTTTTATGTGTGGGGTGGAGGAGAGGGAGGGGGAAACCATCTTCTCAGTCACTACCTGGTCGAGGATGTGTCTTTTCTCCGAGCTGCATCTTCGCCCCCCCCTCGCGGCCTACCATCTGGATTGGCGCGACCTTTCCTGTAGGAGACCAGCCAGAGTTTCAGCGGCGGCGCAGCACGTGATTACCATCGCGGAGCGGGCGATGCCTTACCGGGGATCGCCGTTGAAGCTCCAGAATGTTGGGACTACTGTTTAACATCGTGGAGCTGTGGTTTGCGGCACTTCCAGCCGCGGGCGGCGTTGACTGTAACATCGCGGAGCCTGGGATCCTTGCCGAGGGTTGCCAGAGTTGGAGCTCTGCCCAGTTCGGACTGTGGACTTCGGAAGGCGCCGTCTCCGTAGGAAGCGGCCGTTTCGGAAACTCCAAGCCGCTGAGAGTGTTCTTCCGTTCCGACGCCGGAGCTCCATCATCCCGGCGAGAGGGCCTGAAACATTGGGCCGCAACTGTGGAGGCTTCAATAGGCCCCGACCACGGGTGAACACGAGGAAGATGACTGAACTTTGTTGCCTTCCCTCACAGTGGGAAACGTTGATCCCGCTGTGGAAGGATGTTTTTATGTTTCATGTTAAATTCTATAGTGTTGAGTTTATCTTATTTGTGTGCTGCATGGTAACTCAAATTTCACTACATCAATTGATGTATGTGACAATAATGTCCTTTGTCCTTTGTCCTTTGAATGGACAGGCAATGTTTTGGGTCAGGACCCTTCTACTGACTGATAGGAGTTGGGATCATGATTCTAGCATCTGCAGTTTCATAATGAAAGTCTCATAATGAAAGGGAACGTGTGTTCATTACTTTTAGTGATTTGCACTATGATTGAGTTAGTCAAGGTTTAGGGGGAAGGTAATTAAGAAAAATAAGAGATTAATTTATAATTTTGTAAATCGTTGTTAACATGACTAACTATTCACAAATTAAATATTGATTTAAAATACTATTATTCCCATTTATTGAATAGTAAACCTCAAGTGATGAATTATTTTAATAAACATGTGGTTTGAAAGTAAAAGGAAGCTGGGTTGATAAACTTTAGTTTAGTTTAGTTTAGAGATGCAGCATGGAAACAGGCCCTTCGGCCCGTCGAGTCCCTGCGGACCATCAATCACCCGTTCATACTAGGTCTAAGTTATCCCACTTTCTCATTCACACTCTACACATGGGGGCATTTTTTATAGAGGCTAATTAGTCTACAAGTAATGACTGTGTAGGTGCTGTGTTGGGATTGTAATGTGTGAAAATGTGTATCTCAGACTTCCACTTACACAAGAAATATCTTGGAATTGAAATAGCAGCTCACAGTATCATAGCCAGCTCACACCGCAAAGACAAGCTAGTTTGTAGGTTAATTGACCTTTGAAAATTACCCCTATGCTCTCTTGTTTTTGACATTTCCACCCTGATTCTGGCTGTCTACCCTATCTATGCCTTTTGTAATTTTTAGTTAAGTTTAGTTTGGAGATACAGTATGGCCCACTGAGTCACGCCAACCATTGATAAAATCAATAAATGAGGTAACAAATAGATTAAGTTTTGGTTTAGGTTTATTATTGTCAAATGTACTGAGGAACAGTAAAACGCTTTGATTTGCATGCTATCTAATTAGATCAGATAATACTTTATATAAATGAAATTATGTCAAACTCAAGTACAACAGGTAGAACAAATGTTAAGATACAGTGTGCAGAATATAGTGCTCAGCATTGTAGCTCATCATTTCCATAGACAAAGTACAATGTCCGCAATGGGATAGAGTTGAATGGAACAGTACCTTCGCTTATGGGGAAATTCTGACAATATCTAAGCTTATGGTGAATCAGGCAGTACCCTAGATTATGGGAACAATTGGAAATTATCCTTGATTATGGTTTGGACCGTTTATGGGGTAAATTTGATTTTTAGTTTAATTTAGTTCAGTTTAGAGATACAGAGCCTTTGGCCCACTGCGTCCGCGCTGACCAGCGGTCCCCGCATTTTAACACTACACTACACATTTTAGGGACAATTTTTACATGTACCAAGCCAATTTACCTACATACCTGTACGTCTTTGGAGTGTGGGAGGAAACTGAAGATCTCGGAGAAAAGCCACCCAGAACGTACAAACTCCATACAGACAGCACCCGTAGTCGGAATTGAACATGGGTCTCCGGCGCTGCAAGTGTTGTAAGGCAGCAACTCTACCACTGCGCCACCGTAAACATATTTTTGTAAGGAGGGGCCTGCTAATGAGGAAAGTCTATATGTGGAGTCTGAGAACGTGGCTAAATTGGTATTGAAGTACTTTGCAAGTCTTTGCAACAGAAATTAATGATAGTGAAGGCAACATGAAAAGAACAGAAATAAGTTATGGAAAGGATAAATGTAATCAATGGAAATCTATTGTCAAGGTTATAAGCATAGACAATTTGTTGATTGCCTGATGCATATAGAGCACACCCAAAGTTGTTGAAAGCAGGGTTCCTGCCATTCGGCAGTAATTAGACTTTAATTAAGATACCAGTTTTATTGAATAGGAGAAATACTGGGCATAATCTTTCAGTCCTCATTGGATGCAAGGTTATTTAACTTAAAACCCTTTTTTTTTGAAAGGGGGAAAGTTTTGTGAAATTGAAGATGGGAGGAATACTAATGCTGTACCACTAGATAGAGCAGAGGGGTAAATGGCAGACCATTTGTATAATGTATTTTGCGGGGAAGCTATTAGAACCCATTATCTGAGAAAAGAAACAACCTTTCATTATGAAAGACACAGCAAATAAGTATTGATTTCTGAAAGTCAAAATGAGCATGATTAACATTATTGACTTTTTGATGAAGTGCAAGGAATATCAATCAAGTAGAGTTGTCTATGCAATGGGAATCTTTGGAACCAGAAAGTATTTGACATGCCGTAGAATATTATAAATAGAGATTGTTTGGGCATATAATGATTGCAGTTTAGGATGGAGAGAGGTTATCACATTGAAACATCCTGTGAGTGATTCAGAGAGTTACTGTAGCATTGTTGTTTTCTTAGAATTTAGGATTAAGGGTACTCATTTGACTCAGGGGTTGGTCTTTCGTGAATGCCCAAACTAATGGGCATTCAGTTAATATCAACACCCCACCTACTGCAATGGAATGTAATTAGAGACATAGAATCATACCGCATTGAAATAGCTCCAACGTCCCTACTGTAGGGCAGCATATTTGCACAGCTGTAGAGTTGCTGCCTTACAGCGCCAGAGACTCGGGTTCAATCCTGACTACGGGTGCTGTCCATACAGAGTTTGTACGTTCTTCCTCTGACCACATGGGTTTCCTCCGGATGCTCCATTTTGCTCCGACATTCCAAAGATGTGCAGGCGTATAGGTTAATTGGCTTCTGTAAATTATCTCTAGTTTGTAGGGGATCATGGTCGGCGTGGACTCAGTGGGCCAAAGGGCCTGTATCTAAACTAAGCTAAACAAAAAATAAACTAAACTAAACTAAACTAAACTCGTCCATGCCGACCAAGATGCCTTATATAAGCTAGTCCTATTTGTCTGTGTTTGTCCCATATCCCTCTCAGCTGTTTCTGTGATCGCCAGGTTCAAGACCAGCTTCTTCCCAACAACCCTCAGTTTGCACCTGAGGCACATTCTCACTATTAATGTCCTTCAATGCCACTTCTGCTTTATTCTGTAATCAGCTTTCCTATAAATCTGTGCTAAGGCCCTTTTCAAATCTCTGCCTTTATAAAACATCTTCCCTCGAGGTCTGGAAAATTCTTGAAAATCAACTCCAGGGGATTGGATATTCACTTATTGAGTATGTCAAGATGGTTAGACTTTTGAACACAACAGTAGCAGAACGTATGGGATTGGCTTCTTAAATAGGATCAGCCTGACCCTAGAACGTCTTAAGAGGAGGATTACAGTACTGTTGCAAAGGATGAGTGAATTTAATTCTGCAAAGATGGAACAATTTAGAACAGCAAAGGCTGAAAGATGACTTAATAAAACTTTTCAGCACAATGGGTGGTTAGTGACTATATTTGGAGAAAAGCAACTCCATGCAACAGGGTAAGTGGGGGAGTAAACAAAGATCATAACTTGAACAATCTTTGCTAAACTATATATAGAAGAAGAGTTGTCAAGGTTTGAGACACTATAGTTGAATAGGTGGGGGAAGGTGATTTCATGAATCATTTCAATTTTGACAAAATATGGACTCAGCAAATCTGCTTTTGAATGGGCTCAGTACAGGTATGATAATCCAAATACCTTTGTCAGAGGTTTCTTTGAGTCTGCGAGTTTCATTAATTTAAAATAAACTGGCAAACCTAACAACTAACTAAACCTTGTTCTTGGTTTTCCCAAGAGCCTTTCTCTCAGTTAGTGTACCAGAAGTCCAATTACTGCTGGAATGGTTGATGTGTTAAAAACTGGATGGTAAAATGGGTAGTAACATCTTAATAGTATTGGTTCAAGACTCGGATCAATGGTGACATAGATAGGATTAAGAATATAGTTGGACATTATAAAGAGTATTTATGTGTAACTAAAAATCCTACAGTAAATAGAATTTTGAGACAAATATGTGTTTGAATCTCTAATGTACCAAAACTAAAAATGTTGCTAGTAAATCTATAATCCAGTTATCCTCATCATACATTTTGTGTATTTACTGTTTTTAAAAAAAAATTATACTATTCCTATGCAAATATAAATTAGTTATATCTTTAATCCAAGATGGCGGCAGTGGAAGATGAAGGGGAAAGTTGATGGTTATGAACATTCCGTGTACCTTCCTTCTGCGTCCTCGGAGTGTGTGATAACGTTTTGTGGTCAGCTCGATTCTGGTAGTCATGGGTCATGGTGTTGGCAGAGGTGGCTGTGGGAAGCCCTACAGCAACTGGGTGAGAGTTGGATTGAGCACAGCCAACAGCAGCTGTACGGAGCTGGTGTGTAAGGAACTGACTGAATCACGTGGGGCCAGGCCGACCCCTACTTTATAATGTAGTAGGACACCAGCCAGGACACTGTGTGTGAAAATGAGATATTGCATATCTCCTCAGACTTTTCAGAGACTTGAAACTTGGAATTTGCAAGATGATGCTGGAATGTGATGACTCTTTAATTGCTGTTCCAGAAGTGAATATATACTTTCAATTGTCCCACTCTTTTACTTGTGTATGTTTGTGCTCATGTATGGTTAGACTATAAGGTAGCACAATGGCGTACTGGTAGAGTTGCTGTCTTACAGCGCCTGAGAAACGTACTCGATCTGAACTATGGGTGCTGTCTATACGGAGTTTGTACGTTCTCCCTTTAACCACGTGGGTTTTCTCCAGGTGCTCCGGTTTCCTCCCACACTCCAAAGACATACAGGTTTGTAGGCTAATTGGCTTCAGTATATTGTTAATTGTCCCTGGTGTGTAGGAAAGTGCTCGTGCATCGGGTGATCGCTGCTCAGCACGGACTCGGTGGGCTGAAGAGCCTCTTTCCACGCTGTATCTTAAAAGTCTAAAGAGAACACTATAGTTCGGTACACATATAATAACAATAATAAAGTAAACTAATTTAGAAGTATTTGAATGCCTTTATATTTGCAAAGGTACATTCTAACTAGGGAGTCCCTATTTAATGTTTAGTTGTCTAAAATATAATTTATTTTCTTCAATACAAGAGCACATTTAAAGTTATTTATGCAAAGCATTGAAAAATCTGAACAAAAGTCTAATATATGGCCCATTTAATCCCAATGTCCTGTCAGCTTTAATGCTTCATGAGTTATCAGTAAAAGCCACTCATAGAATAATAATCATTTCCACTGGTACAACACCATCACATGTTTCTGACTGCTGAACAGGAATGTAGGATGACTTTTAAATGTCAAAGGTAAAGGAATATTTAAAACGTGTGAACAAGTATAAGGCAGCTCTTATTATTCAATGAAAAAGAGCAAATTCATTCATTCCAGAAACATCATGAGAACATGTATCACCTTGATGGGAGTGAGAAAAATCCAACCACTTTATTCGGTTTCTTTTGTCATCCAGGTCCTCATTCTCCATTTTCAGTTTTCTACGTAATTAATTCAGGTACAAGAATGATGTGTCAGGTTTAATTTCACCTTCCTTGCACCATACACATTAATTCAAACTAAATGGATACAGTCAAAGACTGGTGAGTAATCTCATCTCAAACCACTTCATTTTTTTTCTTCTATTACTAACTGAATATTCTGAGCTGAAGCTGCATTTCATATTCCTGTGTTATTCATTGTTATCCAAATCAAGATTAGTCCATAAGTGATCATTGAGTTAGAGACCAGTCAATGTTGTATATTAACCTAATATTTACCTTGTGTCAATTATAAATATTCGTACCAGCGAGTTAAGGGAGATACGACAATTAGGAATATTTTTGATTTAGTTTTTGTTAATTGGGGTGGCACATTGGCGCAGTTGCTTGAGCTGCCACCATACAGCTTCTTCCCCTCTTGTTATCAGGCTTCTGAATGGATCGTCCATAAGCTAAGCTATTCCGATTCACCACTACCCCATTGCGGACATTGGACGTTTTCTATGTAACTGATGTGTTACAATGCTGGGAACTATATTCGGCACTGTATTTTCCCCTTTGCTCTACCTATTTTACACGAGTTTCACTTGATTGTATTTATAATACATAAATTGCTCCCTCTTTAACCGTTATAAAAACTATTTTCCCTCTATAGGGTGGAACGGACTTGACGACAAACAGACTTAAATTGTTGAAATTCTCAGTTCAGATTCTGTTTTGCTTTGCTTTGTTTTTTTATTTATTTTATTTTTATTTTTATTTTATTATTATTATTTTTTTTTTCTTTAGTTTAGGGGGGTTTTGTTTTTACTTTTTTTCCTTTTCTTTTTGTCTTTTTATCTTTGTGTTTTTTTCTACATTTATAAGTATTCTTTTAAAGATTTAACTATATTTACATAGAGACCGGGACGTCTATATTCAATGTGTATTTTGACACTGGTCTCATATTAGGTTATACCTGTTATTAATGTAATCCTGATCGCTATGTATCAATATCATTGTTATGTTTATCATTATTCTATTTGCGCTGTTTTTTATGTTTTATTTTTGTTTTTTTGGAAAAACAAAACAATAAAAAGATTTTAAAAGAAAAGATTATATTTATTGAGAGTGTTATCTTATCTGATTGGGTAGCATTCACGGTACGCCTGATAATAATAAATCTAAACCTAAACCTAATTATTATGTTTGACTCACGGCCTTTTATCTATTAATTATGCCAAAAGAATCACCCTTGCACATCATCTTATGAAATTTAAAAATATAATTGGAAGCACTGTAGATGTTGACTCAATTTCCACTCTGAACTCCTGTACTTCTGAAAGGGTGAGCACCTGCTGATGAGATCTTGGTCAAGGCTCTTTACTGAACCACTGAGGTATAGGATGAAACTGATCTAAACTCACGATAATGAATCTGCTCATTTCCCTTGAGCTTCTGCGTCTGATATTTTGCCTTTCATCTCTCCTTAATATCCCATGAGCCATGTAGTTGTTAGGAGATGAAGGCGCATTTCTGGGAATACTTTATTATTAGAAGTCCACAACTAACTCAGGACTTTTTCTCAATGATCACTTCATTTTCTTAATGTTGTTGGGCTGTTAGCATCCGTGAGTCAATCGACATGGTAAGAGTCGTAGTTTTTAGCAAATGCTGTTGGGGTAATTAAGGCAAAGATAAGCAGTGCATTTTGTAAGTGGAACAGAGTGTAGCTAGTGAGATGCATAGATGGGGTAAACAGTGTGAACCCTTTTCTCCAGGATGGAAATGTCAAAGAATAGATGGCACAGCTTTAATGTGAGAGGGGCAAAGTTCAGAGGAGATATGTGGGGCAAGTATTTTACATGGAGAGTAGTGGGTGCCTGGAACGTGCTGCTAGGGGTGATGGTGGAGACGGATATGACAGTGGCATTTTAGAAGCTTTTAGATGAGCACATGAATATATAGGGAAGGGTGGAACATGAATCGCTAGTTTTCATTTAGATTAGTAGTGCAGCATGGAAACAGGCCCTTCACCCCACCACGACCACACAGTGCACTCCAGTTCTATGTTATCCCACTTTCTCACCCACTCCTCTCACACCAGGGGCAGTTTTACGGAGGCCAGTTAACCTATGAACATCGCAAATCTTTGTGATGTGGGTGGAAACCAGAGCACCCAAAGGAAAACGTACCCCGTCACAAGGAGAACCTGCAAACTTCAGACAGCACAGACAGCACCTGAGGTCAGGGTCAAACTTGGGTCTCCAACGTTGTGGGGATTTGGCTCCACCAGTGAGACCACTGTACCGCCCTTGATGAGTTTGGAGCCATGTGACCCTGGCAAAAGCCAAACATCGGTGAGGGAGCTATGGATGAATCTGTGCTGCTGATTAGCACTGGTAAGGATCACTTCCATCATCCCACTGATCATTGAGAGTACACTGATTGATGATAATTAACCAGATTCAGTACACAATTTAATTGTCATATGTACCGACAATGAAACAATGGCATTTTTACTTGTAGCAACTCAACAGGCCTGTAAACACAATGCACTCAGGTGGAGGCATAGAGTCATACAGCATGGAAACAGGCCCTTTGTTCCAATTTTTCCATGATGACCAAGGTGCCCCATATATGCTAGTCCTATTTGTCCCTGATTGGTCCATACTTTGGACCAGGCTGGATTGGTCCAGCCTTACCTATTCATGTCCTTGTCCAAGTGTCTTTTTAATGCTATTGCACCTGCCTTAATGACCACCTCTGGCAGCTTGTTCCATATACCCACCACCCTTTTAATGAAAAGGTTACCCCTCATGTTCCAAATAATATATAATAAATTAATTTAATGTAATAAATTAATAACCATTATACTAGTGCAAAAACTCAAAGTCCTTTACCAACCTGCACTTGGTGAGCACCTCGTAGCTGGGTGATTTTCCACATTGTCAGGTAGCTTCCAGTGTTGCAACTGTACTGGGGCAGCTTAGTTGAGATGCAGATAGTTATGGAATGCTAGTTTTCTGTACAACAGGTTGGATGTTGGCTGGACCCCTTGTATTTGCTGTATCTGGGTCCCTAAACTGTTTCTGGATATTACATGGAATGAATCAAATTGGCTAGAGATCGGTTTCTGTGCTGGAGGAGATTTCAGGAGGACTCACCATCCATTTGATTCTTCTGGCTGAACACCTATGGAAAGGCATCAGCTTTTCTTTCACATGCACAAACTCAGCATCAGTAGCCTGATGATAGTGGAGAAGAATCTGTTCCCAAGTCTGGTGGTCTGTGCTTTCAAGTTTTTTGTATATTCTGCACAACGGGAGAGGGGAAAAGAAGGAATACTGGGGTGAAAATGGTCCTCGATTAAGTCGGCTGTCATGTCAGCGTGAAGTGTAGATGGAGTTGAAGGTGGGAAGTCTGATCTGTGTGATGGACTGAAATACATCCACAACTTTCGGCAATTTCTTGCAATCTCAGGAAACGTTGTTCTCAAACAACGGTGTGATGCAACCCGACAGTATGGAGCATCTATAGAAGTTGGTAAGAATCATTGGAAACATGGAGACCTCCTCTGCATCCTTTCCAAAGCCTTCACATGCTGCCTGTACTAAGGCAACCAGAACTGCATGAAATAATTTAAGTGGGGCCTATCACATATCACATGGCGAGAAAACAAAATAATGACGTTCGACTTTTTAGAGGTGCCGATATGCCGTCACTTAAAAAGCGTTGTGGTCACCATCTTGGTTATCATACTGGATGTTGAGCTTTACTGATCATCAGATGGTATTTGGAATGTGTGATTATTCACCAAAACAACCAGGATTCTGTAATTGTGTAGGAAGGAACTGCAGATGCGGGTTTAAACCGAAGATAGACACAAAATGCTGGAGTAACTCAGTGGGACAGGCAGCATTTCTGGAAAGAAAGAATGGGTGACATTTCGGGTTGAGGCCTTTTTTCAGACTCTTCAGTCTCGATCTGAAACGTCACCCATTCCTTCTCTTCAGGACTGTCAAAGTTCCCTGTAAAAAAAAAATAAGGCACGCAAAATCAGGCAGATGTTTTCAATCTTACATTGGTTTTACAGACTATTTGCAAAGAAATATCATTAACATTCAGTTTTCTCCTTCTCCCAGGATTATATGACAAATGTGGCTGCTTGACTGGTCACCAGTTTTAAAGTCACTTGCTGCAGAGGATAATTACATCCCCATTTGTGTTATGGTGCTATTCATATTGACTGGAATATTGATCATGATTCTGCTTCTCAGTTAGTTCCTGATGCAGAGAAACCGTAGTGACTGATATAGAGAAACTCTCCATTAATAAACTGTATAGCAGCAAGGACAGAACCTTACTATGTGCCGTCATTTCAAAGTCACTATGGCAACCAGAGTAATTTATTTATCTACAGGACAAAAGGGAGGGGGGGAGAGAGGGAGAGAGAGGGAGGGAGGGAGAGGGAGAGAGAGCGAGGGAGAGAGGGTGAGGGAAGGAGGGGAGAGAGAGAAGGAGAGGAGAGAGAGAGCGAGAGAGAGAGAGAGAGGGGAGAGAGAGGGAGGGAGAGGGAGAGGGAGGGGGAGGGAGAGGGAAGGAGGGGAGTGAGAGAGGGAGGGAGGAGAGAGGGAGAGAGAGAGAGCAGGGGAGAGAGAGAGCGAGGGGGGGGAGAGAGAGAGGGAGAGAGGGGAGAGAGAGAGGGAGGGAGAGAGAGAGAGAGGGGGAGAGGCGATAAGCAATTTCCTATTATCTTACCTGAAGGCCTATTATACTGGGGGGCACAGGATCGAAGAGGTATGAGTCTCCCTTGCCCAGCGTGATGCTGTTTGCTTCGAAGAGAGAGAGAGAGAGAAATTGATAATACAATTGAAAGAATAGCATCACTACCACCATTGTTCACACAGTAGCATCTTTCTATCTTTGATAATTACATTTGGGGCTGTTATGCTATTCATTATTCTACAATACAGTAATTGTGATCTGGCAATCCCAAGAGGTACTAATGTTCATACAAATGTTACCAACACAGAACAGGTTGCTCTGTCATTTTCTATTAGACATTCAATAGGAAACATTTGGATCTTTTGGAGAGAACTTTTGTTTGGGATAGAGATGTGAAATAAGGTGACCTATCGCATAATTTTAGAGAATCTACTAGACTAAGTGGAACCCGTTGGGTCCCATGTTCACACGGGAGGGCTGGTCCCCCAACACAATATTCCACTTCTCCAACAACTCTAAAATTGGTGGCCAGTCGGTGGGGTGGGGGGGGGGGTGGGACTATCTGGAGCGCGAGTAGGAGGTGTTGTGGGCTGAAGGGACTGGTTTCCAGAGGGCGAGCATGGACATTGTGGGCCAAATGAATTCTTGGGGTGACAGCTCAGTCACTCAAGCCTGATGTGCTGACAGCGCACTCACAGCTGGAGGGCAGGCTGTTGACTCGTGGCAATTCCTTGAAATTCCATGGGAAGCAGGGTGCAAGGCCACCAAATTCAAGTGCTGTTTCATATCACTTCAAGCAGGGTGCAAGGTCACCAAATTCAAATGCAGTTTTATACCATTTCATGCAGGGTGCAAGGCCACCACATTCAAATGTAGTTTCATACCATTTCAAGCAGGGTGAAACCAGAAAACCACAAAAAACACCACATGAATACCACACTCACAGTTCAGTAGACATTCAGTGTGTTCAGTTGATTCACAGAGTCGTGACCTCTCCCTCCCCTTCTTGCAGAGACTGAGCCACACCCACATTTCTGGGTTTTATAATCTCTCCCCCCTCCCGCCAGAAGGGGCGTGGCCTTCATGGCGTGATTGCCAAGGAGAGAGATTCTCAATATTTTTTAAACACTCATACCACTTTTATTTTTCATTGATGGGAAGATGGGTAGCGTTTTATCTAAAATCAATATACAGTGCAAACAGGAAGATGTCAAGTTTAGACTTTTAATGCTGTGCTTTATTTCGGCCCAACCACCACCAACAACCATTTGCTGTGCTTTATTTCAAACCAACCACCACCAACAACCATCTTCTTCAGTCTGAAGAAGGGTTTCGGCCCAAAACGTTGCCTATTTCCTTCGCTGCATAGATGCAGCACTGGATTCATCGCGGAGAGGGCGATGCCTTACCTGGATCGCCGTTTGAAGCTCCAGAGTGTTGGGCCTGCTGCTTCAACATCGCGGAGCTGTGGTTTGCAGAGCTTCCAGCGTGGGCGGCGCTGACTTCAACATCGCAGAGTCCTGGGATCCCTTTGCCGAGGGCTGCCAGCGTGAAACTCCACCCAGCTCGGCCTGTGGACTTTGGGAGCCGCGGACTCCGGTAAGAATTGGCCGATTCGGAGGTCCAAGCCGCTGAGAATGTTCTCCGGTTCCGACGTCGGAGTTCCATCACCCTGGCGAGCGGGCCTGAACATCGGGCTGCCCATAGCAGCGAATACGGAGGGCTCGGGAGGCCCCGACCATGGGTGAACAACAGAGGACAACAGAGGAGGAGGACTGAACTTTGTTGCCTTCCCTCAAAGTGGGAAACTTTGATACTGCTGTGTGGGGATGTTTATGTTAAAGACTATCATGTTCTGTGTTCTTTAGTATATTCGTATGGCTGTATGGTGACCACAAATTTCACTGAACCAAATGGTGCATGTGACAATAAATGTCTCTTGTCTTGTCTTGTCTTGTCTTGATGCCACAGGAGGTGATAGTGCAGGAGGAAGTAGCCATGCATGAGAGACCCCTGGAGGAGGAGACCAGGGTGGTAGTACATGTCCCCACCACCACCCGCTCATCTTTCACTGCCTCATTTGAAGGCAGCAAAGCAGCCCTTTCTCCTGTGTCTGACACAGCATCAGAGGCAGATGCCCATTCATGGTGAGGGTGTGCTGGAGGAAGGTTATACCCTACACCTTCACCAGGCAGCAGGAGGGAGACCTTGAGAAATGGTTCCAGCAGAATGCCATCCTGTACAAAAAGGAAAATGAGGGGGACAGGGACATGGACAAGAATGGCATGCTTGCCATCCACTGCCCCACATGTGTGCTTAAAGTTCCATCGTTTGCCAAAGCCCAGCGCTACTCTCTTCCAGTCATCTAGTGTACTGGGACAGTCCATCACATCATCTCCATTCACCCATTGAGTCCTCTTCTTGTGCTTCCTCTTCACCCTTGCTCTTCCCCTTCTGCCTTTCTTTAAAGGCTGCTGAAGCAAAAGGGCTACTGCAAACAGCAGTAGTTGTATTTTTACTAACATCCTCCAAACTAGTTCCTTCCTTGCTTGCATGGTTCACAAAGATTTAAAAAAAAAACCTGGGTGGCATTTTTTTGTGAGAAAAAAATGCAGGCATGACATCATTTTATCAGGTGATCATTTGAGCTGTTGACACTCGTCACTGATCGTTGTTGGCTTTCGGTGTGGGCCTCTGAGGTGGAAGGGGGTCGTGCTCATTCACAGACCAATTTGCCAGAGACCATCCTCGAGTAAAACGTACATGGTCGAAGCCAGTCTTCAACATAGTTGAAGGAGGTCGAAGGAGGTTTTCTTTATAGTTGAGGGAGGTCTTCAACGTAGTCGTAGGAGGCTGTACACATAGTCGAGGAAGGTCGTAGGAGGTCGTAGGTCACTGCGACCTTGATTTTTGAGGTCTCCCAAGTGGGACAGGCCCTTAATTTAACTGTGATTAAGTCTATATTTGTACTGCTCCAAACTTACAGTATCTTCAAAACATATTACACCGTCGACTTACAAACACAGAGAAGTGCTGGCATCACCTTTACATGGAGTGTATGTTATTTTCCTAAATCAATCCTGCAACAAGAACACTGTTACATCACTGTTACTCTCTTGTTACATCAATGTCACTACATTCACCAAATTAGCTGCAGGAGATTAAAAAAAGAGAGTGGACGAGAGGAATGGAAAGTGGGTGAGGGCCTGCTGCAGGTGATGTTTTGGTTCTTCCATGGGTGGTCACCAGGGAGAATTCAAAATCAGTGCTTGCATAGAATAATTAAGTGAAAAGCCTTTTTAAATGCAGTAGGATTTAAGATACCCTTCAAAGCAGTGACTGTCAATTTGCTAAGGATTGTTTGAAAGGTCCAATATGGGCCTTATGCATAAGGGCTAAATTTGTCGTGTTAGAGGTTGCAACATTGGTTGCGTCCACATTTAGCTTGCTATTTTTTCTCAGACAGCAGGAGGAGGTCTTTTTCTGTAAGACCGGACTCCTTCCATGTTGGGACTGGTACTTGGTGCCCATAGATATCAAGTCTGTCCTTAGAAACTCCCACAACACATCTGATGTCATGGTTAGTCCTCAATCATGGTCATAGAGCTTCTGTATAGCACAGAAACAGGCGCTTCGGCCCACCTTGAGCAGCTGTACAAGTTGGCATAAAGGGCTAGTCTCATTTGCCTGCCCATGTGTGATGTTTGGTGGACTGTGTGGGGTGGAAAGACCGGTTGCTCCTCACGTGCAGCAAGTGGCGCTGCACAGGACAAAGGGAGATGTTTTGTATATAGTTTATCCTGTCTGTAGACAGTGAGTGTGCAGCCATTTTGAGTTGTCTTGCTGCCAGCATTGAGTAATATATTAAAGGCTTCTGTTGTGCCTTGAAGACTCTCAAGTTTCATGCAGACCTAGAAAAAGAACATGAAACCATGGTCCTCCAAACTCTTTCTATCCATATACCTGTCAAAATGTCTTCTAAAATACGTTTATCTGCTGGCAGCTCATTCCACTTACAGACTACCTACCCTCTGGGTGAAAAGATTGCCCCTGAGCTCCCTCTTAAATTGCTAAAATCTCACCTTCAGCCTGTGCCTCAGAATTCTCCACCCTGGGAAAAAGACTAGATAATTGTGGGTACTAAATATGTCCCAACATGGAAGGAGTCCAATCTTCTTCCGATATTTGAGGAAAAAAAGCAAGCTAAATAAAGATGCTTCCCGTTTTATTTTAAAACTGATTTATCTCAGCGGGGAGAGTCATTCCAGGCAGGAAAACTGGCCGTCAACAGAAATGTTATTTTGTCACTGAGGAATCTGAAGCTGAATGTGGAGTTGGAGTTAATAATTGGGACATCAGGGATAGCGGCAAAGCAGTACTGTGGAAACAAGTGAACGATGCACTTCATTAGCAGGGTTTACATATCTGCAATATTTATGTTATAATTTTGCTGTCACTCCAGTTCCATAAATCCAATTGCAAAAAAACCAAAAAAACAGGTGTACATTTTTTCCCACATTTTGTAGTTTAAATAACTATTTAGCAATTTAAGAACTAATAATGATCACAGATCCCACCCTGGAAGACAAACCAGGGCAGGACTTTCAAAGCGAAATGCAGGGGCCTGGGAAGTGTTGTAAAGCACAAGGATCCAGGAGTGCGGTTACATACCTGTACGTAGTTTCCTGAAAGGGGCGTTATAGGTAGGGTGGTTGTAAATGACTGAATAACACAATCTGAAATCCAAGATCATCTTTAATCAGTATTCAAACTATAGCGGTACAGCAGGTTGTTAGTTGCTAGAACATCATGACCGCTTCCAAGACTGAGCAGTACAGGAAGCGGGTGGTAATATAAATCGTACAGTAGGGTGGGGTTTGTGATGCTATTCGACTATGATTGGTTATCATGCATAAACCAATCTACAGTGGTCAAAAAGTCTTTTGGCACAGTCGAGAGTGACCAGGGCTATCGGTGAGTGAGGAGGGCCGTCGGTGCGAGAGACCTATCAGCGAGTGAGGAGAGAATAAAGGGGGAAACGGCAGGGGGTGGAGGTGCCAAGAAATAAGGGGGGCCCGGTGGAGTGGGGGGGGGGGGGGGTGGGGGGGAGAGACCTGCTGCCGCTCGTGGCAGTAGATAGAACTGTTCAATGAATTTTTGCAACTTTATTGGCGACAAAATGTGGTGACACTTGTGCACTGACTGGGTGAGGTCTGTTGTATGATTTTACCGGGTTGTATGCAAATCATAACATTTCACTGTACCTAGATGCATGTGACAATAAAGTTTCATTGAATCATTGAATTTAACAGATGTTTTTAGATTGACACATGGATATGCAGGGAATGGAGGGACATGGATCACATGCAGGCAAAATAAATCAGTTTAACCTGGCATCCTGTTTAACATGGAAATGTCAGCCGACGGGCCTGTTCCTGCACTGTACAGTTCTTTGTTCTATGTTTTATGATAGATTTTTAACTACTCAGCGATTCAAGGGCCATGGGATTACTGCAGACACGTTGCACTGAACTGAAAAAACGACGCGCACACACATAGAAGTCCAAGTTCTCAGAGTTATTGATATCCAAGCCTTGTCTCATTGTACAATTCCAGGAGATTCTATATGGCAGCATTTATGAGGACACTCCTCCTTTGTTCTGTTCCTAAAGTGGTATGCAGCATTTGAGTGAAATTCTTCCAGAGCCATATTGGGAAATTACAGCCTCCTGAGAATTTCAGCAATTGTTAAATGTGTTGCAGTCTCTCCGAATTTTAAGGGATAGTATCGGTTTTGAGAACTAAATAGATTCCTTTTCAAAACTATCTTAAATTAAATCTATGCCTTTTTAACAAACTTCTTCCTTCCAAAAAAGTTTGCAATGGCATTCTTTTTATATAAAAAATCAATTTAACTGTATCCCCACTCACAAAAAAAATTGCAGTCAATTGTAGTATTACTCCAGTACAGCCATCTTCTTTGATTTGATTTTATGAAGCCACTGCGAAGATTTGCTGCAGAAGCATAGGTTTTGTGATTTATAAAATCTAATTTTAGATAGGCCAGTCCCACACATATAACAAAAGGACAAGATGTTCATTTCTTCAGTGTGTTCCAGCTGGTGAAACGATCAAATCTACCTCCAGATGCATGGTGTTGCTGAACTCAATTTAAAATATGTAACTCCGAGAATATAAACTTCAGAAAATGTTTTAAAAAACTCAGCTAATGAACATTTCCAGTATTTGCTTCTCATATTTTGGATTTCCAGCATCCATTCTTTTTGCAACACAGTGACACATCTGGTAGAACTGAGGGTGATCTTATAGAGGTGTATCAACTTATGAGGGGGATAGACAGAGTGAAGAGTATTTTTTTCACAGGGTAAGGGAATCAAGAACTAGAAAGCATAGGTGTAAGATGAGAGGGGAATGATTTATTAGGAACCTGAGGGGCAACCTTTTCACACAGAGGGTGATGGGTGTATGGATCAATCTGCCAGAGAAAGTAGTTGGGACAGGTGCAATTGCAACATTTAAAAGACATTGGGACAGATACATGGATAGGAAAGGTTACACAGATAGGTCAATGGGACTGGCTTGTATGGCATGGGCAAGTTGCCTGGCAAGGGCAAGTTGGGCCAAAGGCTGGTCCCGTGCTGCATGTTTCTATGAATCCATGACTGTAGACATGTACAATTATAACATTTGAAAAGCACTTAGTTCGGTACAAGGTATCGGAAAGGTTTGGAAGGATATGGGTCAAGTGCCAGCAATTGGGACTAGCTCGGTTAGGCAATTTGGTCAGTTGGATGAGTAGGAAGGAACTACAGATGCTGGTATGCATCGAAGATAGACACAACATGCTAGAGTAACTCAGCGGGTCAAGCAGCATCACTGGAGGAAGGGAACAGAAAAATTCACCCATTCATTTTCTCCAGAGATGCTGCCTGACCCGCTGAGTTACCTCAGCATTTTGTTCTCTATGGTCAGTTGGATGAGTTGGACAAACGGCTTGTTTCTCTGCTGTGCATCCCTGTAATGCCATGACTCTGTGACTCAAAGAGAAAGTGATCTTCAAGAAAAGGTAAGTAGCACCCTTTTTGTTTTGCAATCACAATTACCAATTCGATGAAACTCATAAGCGGCTTGGTAATAAACTGTCACTGCGCATCATAGTAATAAGCTATGATTTCTGAAAAGTAATTCATTGAGGATCCCTGACTGAGAATGAATATCTCATCTAAGAAAATTGAATAAATGTACACCATAGTGTCTCATTGAATGCCAGTGTGGAAATCAAATTTTAGTCTGTCTGTAAAATTGATTGTTATATTTGCATGCCTTGGCAATTGTGGAAGATTATCCATGTAGCTTAAAGGCCAGAGGTGCCAATCATCTTGCTTCCAGCAGTCTGAGTAAACAATCACTTCAAATTGTGAAAAGCTCAATCAAAAAAAAAACATGCGAGCACAGCAATTGCTTTCCTCTTCTCTCTATCATGACTGACTTGGATAGAGCAATAGTATACACAGCCTGATTATATCTTTCCACTTTCACTGAGTTGTATAAATCCCTGCCAAACCTTGTCTAGATGTGCAGATAGGTTTACATAGAACAGAGGACATGGAACTGCACAGCGCAGGAACAGGGCAGTCGGCCCACAATGTCTGTGTCCCAAAATGATGCCAAGTTAAACTAATCTCCTCTGCCTGCAAGCGATCAATATCCCTCCATTCCCTGCATATTGATTTGCCTTTCGAAGAGCCTCTTACATGCCACTGTTGTATCTTCCTGCACCACCACCCCTGGCATCATGTTCTGGGCACCCACCACTGTCTGTATGGAAAACTTGCCTTTCACAACTCCTTGTTACTTTGCCCCTTTCACCTTAAAGCTATGCCCTCTAGTCTTCGACATTTTCACCCTGGGGCAAAAGCTCTGACCATCTACCCTATTTAAGCCTCTCACCATTCTATTTACTTCTATTATATCTCCTCCCAACTTCCAGTGTTTCAGAGAAAATAATCTAAATCTGTCCAAACTCTCCTTATAGCTAATGTCCAGGCAGCATTCTGGTAAATCCAGGCATCATTTTGATAGATTCCGGTTTTAGGTTTCCCACATTCCACATGGACACTTCTGATAATTTGCAGTGCTACGGTAAAGAATATATCACTACACAAAAAATAATGTAGATTTTCAAATTTCAAATGTAGGCTTTCATTCTGAGTCATTTCACCATTTGGCATTCTTTATTGAGATCAACTATCCAAGTCTCATTGCACCTCAGCAACCAAAGAATAGATCCAATAGAGATAAACCACAAAAAGAATGGCTGGTGGTATTTTCTTTGAGAGATGCAGCACGGAAACAAACCCTTCGGCCCACTGAGACCTCACTGTCTGTTGATCACTCATTCGCACTAGTATGATGTTATTCCATTTTTGCATCCACACCCTACACACTGGGGGCAATTTTTACAGAGGCCAATCAACCTACAAACCTGCATGGCTTTGGGATGTGGGAGGAAACCGGAGCATCCGAGGAGACGCACATGATCATGCAAACTCCACACCGACAGCATTCAAGGTCAGGATGGAACCTGGGTCTTTGGTGCTGTGAGGCAGCAGCTCGACAAGCTGCACTGCTGTTCTGCCCCTATTAATCATAGTACCAAACGACATATAAAACTATTTCACTGCAGATATATACCACTGTATTGACCCTCACATGCAAGAGCTATTTCTTATCAGTAGAACTCATAAATGTTTAATATATCCTCCTAAGCCAATATTTATAATGTTACTACAATATTGCAGATTAAAGGGGCTGTCCCACTTGGGCGACCTAATTGGCGAGTTTAGAAGGGTTTGGAAAAATGACATGTTGACGACCTCCTTCGACTATGTTGAAGACCAGTTTCGACTTGCTACGACTAGCTACGACTAACTTCAGGAAAATTGGACACCGAATAGTGGAGAGTGAAGATGACCTCCTTCGATCTCCTTCGACCCCCCTTAGACTATGATGAAGACTATCTTCAACTACCTTCGACTACCTTTGACTACCCTTGATTACCTACGACTAACACGCCGACCTACTACGACCTACCTCGACTAATTATGACCTACTACAAATAAACCTACGAGTAAAAAAATATCGGGTTTTTTTCCATGGTGACCTTTTTTTACTCGCGTGACCTAGCTGAGGCCTCAAGTACGTGGAGACCACTCTCGAGCATGAAGGAGAGTTACAAAGACCTCCTACGATCTCGTGTTGACCATGCTGCGAGTATGAGTCGAGGGCAAACACGCCAGAACTTGTGGATTAGGTTGCCCTAGTGGGACAGGCCCTTAACATTTGAAATTGTTATAAAGTATGATTCAATCACATCTTTTCCTCTCCCTATGTCCCTTTGAACATAATCATTTTTTTTGTTCCCCGTATCAGCCTTACTATCTCTCCATGGTTAGATTTGCGCCTGTTCTACGAAACATTTTCTCCTCACTCACCCATCCCGATGTTGGAACATATAAGTGACAGGAGTAGATTTAGGCCATTAGGCCCATCAAGTCTACTCCACCATTCAATCATGGCAGCTCTATCTCTCCCTCCTAACCCCATTCTCCTGCCTTCGTCCCATAACCTCTGACTCCTGTACAAATCAAGAATCTATTTATCTCTGTTTAAAAATATCAACTGACGGCCTCCACTGCATTGTGTGGCAAATTCCACAGATTCACCACCCTCTGACTAAAGATATTTCCCATCATCTCCTTCCTAAAAGAACGTCCTTTAATTCTGAGGCAATGATCTCTAGTCTGAGACGCTCCCACTCGTGGAATCATCCTCAACACATCCACTCTATCCAAGCCTTTCATTATTTTGTATGTTTCAATGAGGTATGAAGTTTCAATGGGGTCAACAATATGACCCCCGCAGATGTGGTTGAGGAGAATATAAGTAATTGAACAAGGTCAGGGGGAGTTCCCACCACCACGGGTACCATGTAATCCCGTGATACCTGCTCCATGGTCGGATAGTCGGCGACTAAACCATATCCCCCACCTGGTTTGCCAGGTGGGGAGGGGGCTGTGGACCCCAGCAGGACCAAAAACAAGACCTGTCAAAGGGCGGATGAGCTCCTAACGAGCCAACGACCATCCACACCAGTAGAAGTTGCGATCACTGTCGTACATAGCACTGTAAGGTACCATACCCGTTGATGTTTTCAACGATGATGATGATGATGAGAAATACAGATAAATATGTGCATATAGCTCCCAATGGCATTGTGATCTCAATCACCAAGGCCGATGTCAGAAGATACCATGGGGGTGAACTGGCAGAAAGCGGATTCCTCCGATGGTATACCTGTCCGCGGTAAAATCTGCATGGACCAACTGTCTGGAGATTTTGCAGACATGTCCCAGGAATGAGTGGGTTAACCTATGATGAGCGTTTGTCAGCACTGGGACGTAATCACTGGCATTTCGAAGATTGAGGGGGGACCTCATTGAAACGCACTGAATGGTGAAAGGCTTGGATGGAGAGGATGTTTCCACTAGTGGAGAGTCTAGGACTTTAGACTAGAATTTAAGGAGGTTGCTATAAGTATGGAACTCTTCACAAATTTGCATGTCATCCTTGCCCGGGGGCCATGTTAATCTTCTTTGTATCGTTCCAATTTTAGTATATGTGCTGCCGAAGTGAGCCGGGTCTCGGCCTGAAACGTCACGTATTCCTTCTCTCCACAGATGCTGCCTCACCCGCTGAGTTTCTCCAGCATTTTTGTATACCTTCAGAATTAAAGGACGTTCCTTTAGGAAGATAAGAAGGAATGTTTTCAGTCAGAGGGTGGTGAATCTGTGGAATTTGTCACAGAAGGCTGTGGAGGCCAAGTCAATGGATATTTTTAAAGCAGAGATAAATAGAGTCTTGCTTCGTATGGGTGTTAGGGGTTATGGGGAGAAAGCAGGAGATTGGGGTTAGGAGGGAGAGCTATATCAGCCATGATTGAATGGTGGAGAAGGTGATGGGCCAAATGGATTATTCCTGCTCCTATCACATGACATCTTCAAAATCTTATTACTAAGATTTAAGGCTCCAACTCCAACTCCAACTTAAAAGAACATCTAAAATACTGGTATCCAAGAAGAGTAAGGTAAAATGCCTCAATGAGTACCTACTGGTGGCACTAACGTCCATGGTGATAAAGTGGTTTGAGAGGTTGGTCACTTGGACAATAATACAATACAATAATACTTTATTAGCCAAGTATGTTTTGCAACATACGAGGAATTTCATTTGCCAAGTCATACAATAAAAAGCAACAGAACGCACAAAATACATTTTAACAAAAACATCCACCATAGTGACTCCTCCACATTCCTCACTGTGATGGAAAGCAAAAAAATAGTTCAATCTCTTCCCTTCTTTGTCCTTCAGTGGTCAGGGGCCTCGAGCCTCCCATCGACGGGACAATCTTACTCCCGTAGATGGCGGGGGGCCTCCTCGTCGGGGCTCGAACGTCGTGCGGCTTCTGGAGCTCCCGACTCGGTCTCTCCCGAGACTGCGAGCCTTTGATGGTAAAATCCACAGGCCATGGTTGGAGCGATCCCAGGCAAGGAATCGGCCCCCATGGTAAGTCCACACCCCACGGTGGGGCTCAAAGTCAGTCTCGAGCGAGGCCTCCAGCTCCATGATGTTAGGCCGCGGAGCGACCGGAGATACGATCCGAAAAACAATTGCATCTCCGGCAAGGTAAGAGACTGAAAAAAAAATTTTGGTTAGCAGTTAGCGATGTAAGTGTTGAAGGTTTCAAGGTTTTGAGTTAGATTTTGAGTTTTGGTGGTGGGAGCTAAGTGTCTGAACAGTTGTTACAGTACATCAGTACAGCCCTGTTTGATGGGTGCTTACTTTTTGAAAGTATGTCATTATTTCAGTGTTAGGAGAAGAATTTTCTCCAAGCACAGAAGATAAATTCCTTGGAAGCGCTATTTTTTTCTGAAGAAAATGATCATTGATTTTATTTTGCAGCTCAAACCAAGTTTTTGAATATCCCAAGCAGAGATGACAATCCATAATGGAATAGAACACAAAGTGCTGAAGTAACCCAATGAGTCAGAGAGCATCTATGGAGGAAATGAACAGGCAATGTTTCAGATCAGGATCCTTCTTCAACCTCAACAATACCACTAACTTCCACCCTGCCATCAAAGAGTCTGAGGAAGGGTCCCAACCCAACACGTCGCCTTTTCATGTACTTAAGAGATGCTGCCTGACCAATTGAGTTACTCCAGCACTTTGTGTTCCATGCAAGGTTCCAGCAACTGCAGCTCCTTGTGTCATCACATTTTGGAGGCTACGTTAAGCGCAATGTGCATGATTCAAATGCTGCATGGGTGAAGTCAGTTTGCACAGAGAGACTGGGGGGAATGAATGTCCCTTTCAATCCATTGGACCACATGGATCTGCTATTATAAAGGTTAATACTGTTTCATCAGAACATTGATTGCATCATTAACTCTCTTCCTGCTGTATCCGTGCTTCTCATTTCAAGGCTGCTCCTTTGTCCTTGTGCATGTTTCCAGCAATTTCTGTTTTATTTAAAATTTCCACTATCTGCTGCAGCTTTTACTCTGTTATTGATTCTTATCCATGGGGTGATATTAAGTTTATAGTATGCCACCCTGATTCCAGTTTAGAAAGGAGAGTATTAAAAGATCTCAACCATATATCAACCATGTATCAGCTGTGATTCTTTCTCTCTTTACTCGGTCTTAATTCTGGTTACCATCATCTCGAGTTACAGTCATACATCATGGAAACAGGTCCCCGCCGTCCAACTCATCCATGGTGACCAATATGCCCCATCTAAGCTAATATCATTTGCCTGCATTTGGCCCACATCCCTCTTAACCTTTCCCATGTACGCACCTGTCTAAATGTCTTTAATGTGGTTTTAGAAGCATACAGTGCTAGGCAGATGGGTTTGATCATGACCTCCGATGCTGTCTGTGTGGACAGTTCTCCCTGTGACTGCATAGGTTTCTTCTGGATAAGTAGGATGATGTAGAACTAGGGTGAATGGGTACTTGATGATCAGCAAGGATATGGTGGCCCAAAGAGCCTGTTTCCTTGATGTCTCTTTCAATCAATCGATCAATCTACAGTTCCTTGTGTCTCTTGAAACTAAGCTGTCTCTGGGGGTGTGGATATGTGACTAACAACATTAGTGGCTGTTGTGAACAGGTGATCAATGGAATGTGGACTTGATGGGCAGAAGGGCCTATTTCCATGCTGTGAAATTAAATTAACTTCAATCAACATGAACCAGTAATGCCTACAATCTAATGTAGTCGAATATTTCTAACAGAACCAAGTGGAATAATATTTTCACTGTGAGTTTCTGACACTCTCCATTGCTTTCATAAATTATTTATTGTATTATTCAATTTATACTTCCATTTGTGCAGGTAGAGCACTTATTTTCACTTAAAAGGCATCCTTGCAGGCACCTTCCAACAATCTCTCTTTATTAGCATTATACAATAATTCAACTCTGTGCTAAAGTGGCACATAAATAATACAACTGCTTTGCAAAAGAGGCTGAGCAAACTCCTCAGAGCATTGTCAATTAATGACGAGCTAAACCAAGGTGCTGAAAAGCACCAAAGCAACGCAAACAATAGCAGTTACTTATTTATTACTAACAACGTGCCTTTTCTGCAGATAAATAAATTACTTCTTCCTGCTCCCATCGAGCAGAGGGTACAGAAGCTTGAAAGTGCACACCACACGTCTCTGCACTGCACATTCACCCAATCTATTCCCCTCATGATTTTATACATCTCGATTAAGATCACCCCTCAGCCTCCTGCACCTCAAGGAATAAAGCATGCCCAATCTCTCTCTAGAGCTCAGGCCCACCATTCCTGGCAACATCCTGGTGAATCTTCTCTGCACTCTTTCCAGTGCATAACATCTTAATAACGTCCTTCCTATAGCAGGGCGACCAAAACTGAACAAAGTACTCCAAATGCGGCCTCACCAGCATCTTGTACAACTGTAACATAATTACGAGGATATTGGGGATGGTGAATGGATGGTGCTTTATTGCAGGGGGGCTTTATTGTCTATTTCAAATACACTCACTGTTGGAACAAGAAAAAACCTGGGTTAATTAATTCCCACATCTCATTTAAAATGACCTTTACAGAGAGTGATTAGCAGCACAAATTTGGGTGGTTCAGATGTTGCCCATCAGTTGCTGAGTTGACTGCTGGTTGCCCCTGTGAGAGGCCACTGTAATCAGGATGTAGGTTGAGATCAGGGCAGTGGAGGCCTGAGGTTATTGAATGCAGTTCAGAAGGTTACTCTTGGTCCCAGTGGCCACAAAAGGAAATTAAAAATCTCTTTCGGGTTTTCTTCTGGTTTCTGCTTCCTGGGCGGGCATATCTCTGAAGATCTGTCCTGAGCCCAGCACATTGATGCAATCACAAAGAATGACCATCAATGCCTTTACTTCCTATGAAGATTAAGGAGATTTTGTTTGTTGAAAACCATTGAACTTCCACAGGTGTACAGTAGAGACCATAGTGATCAGTTGCATCGCGGCCTGGTTCGGCAACTTGAACACTCAGGAATGAAGAAGACTACAGAGAGTGATAGACATTGCTTGGCCCATCACAAGTATTGACCTCCCTATCAGTTTAGTTTGAAGAAGGGTCCCGATCTGAAACGTCACCGATCTGTTTTCCAGAGACATTGTCAGTTCCTTATTTTTCTGTATGGTTAATCGTAAGATCATAAACGATAGGAGCAGAATTAATCCATTCAGCCCATCAAGTCTACCACGTCATTCAATCATGGCTGATCTATCTCTCCCTCCTAACCCCATTCTTCTGCCTTCTCCCCATAACCTCTGACACCTTTTTGTTTGTTTTTTTTACTCAAAATTCCAACATATGCAGTTCCTTGTGTCTCTAACAAGTTCTTACCTCACTTCCCACAGTATCCCCGGGTACATTTGCTCAGGTCAAGGGGATGTGCCCATCTTTATATGCCTCAAGAACATCAGCATCTCTTTTATAATATTGATATACTGTACTTCAGAGGGTCACTCTTCTCTTCCATGAGTTCCCTAGTTTGCTTGTGCTTCTCCACTGTAAATACAGGTGGTTAGTGAGTGCTTGCCCCCCCTCCCCAAGCTACCAATCAAGGAGACAACTACAATAATTCTTAAGGGTGTTATAATTAACCCTTTTCTCTTAATATATCCATGTACCTATCCATGTCCAAAATATAGAGGAGTCATAGAGAGAGTCATGTGGCCCACCATTGGCCCATTGTCTATGCCGGTCAAGTAAGCAAAGTGAGCTACTATTTGCTGACATTTGGCCCATAGTCCTCTAAACCCTTCCTATCCATGTAAGGGTTATCCTTTTATCCTATCACGCATCTTCTATACTTATCTCTTTATCTCACACATCTTTTCTTTTCACCTTTGGCCTTTGTCAGACCATCTGCCAATTCCTTTGCTCCATAGATGCTGCTGCACCCGCTGAGTTTCTCCGGCATTTTATGTGTACCATCTGCCAATCAAAATCCCCTTCATCTCTATCCGCCTATCACTTGGCTAGCTTTGTCCCACACCCACCTATTTTCCAGCTTTCTCCCCCATACTACATACAGTTTCAAGAAAGGTCCCAACCCATAACGTTACCTATCCTTGTCCTCCAGAGTGCCAAAGTTTAAAGGACATGTGTGAGTTGAGTTATTCCAGCACTTTGTGTCTTTTGTGGTAAACTATTATATTACGAGGACTTCCCTCATAATCGACAGAGGATGTCATTCAAACTGTTCCTTGTGTCTAAGTATTACTAGTCCCCTGTTTTCACATTGTAGGGAGGTAAAATACTCCTTTGAGACAGAACTGGACACAATTATATGAAGTGACGTTAATCCCATGTAGTGCTGCAATACTTCTAGCATCTGCTCCAGTTAATGAAGGACTTCTGTGTGCTGGCACTTGATAATGGCAGCTGAATGTTCCATTCCTCAGTGGAAACCCCAAAGGTATTGATGAGTTCAATACTGAAAGAACTTGATAATTGCTGTCAAACACGATACATAAAGATGAACCGTTGTAGGTTTCATCACCAGCATTTTATCATCAAGCACCAGCTGCTTCAAAGTCAACAAATATAACATTACCCCTTACGCTCAAAGCTCTCACTATCTTGGCCATTACTGCTCAGGTTCAGTTTCAGACGGAGTGAGTAAATAACAAACATGAACTTTAATATTCGCACAAACACATGTATTTATTTTTAATTTCCTGATCAATGTTTGTCCTTGGAGACAAATAAACCTCTTCAGGAAACTTTAGCTGCACTGAGGTTATTATCGCCAAGGAAAGGTTGGACAGACTTGGATTGTTTTCACTGGAATGCCGGAGGTTGAGGGGAGACCTGATAGATATCTTTAAATTTATGAGAGGCACAGGCAGACAGTCAGAAACTTTTTCCCAGGGAAGAAATATCAAATACTAGAGGGCATAGTTCTAAGATGAGAGTGGCAAAGTTTAAAGGACATGTGTGAGTTAAGTTTTTTATACGGAGGGTGGTGGGTGCCTGCAACAGTTGCCAAGGCTGGTGGTGGAGGCAGAATCCATTGTGGTGTTTAAGAGGCTTTTGGATAGACACATGAATATACTGGGAATGAAGGGATATGGATTATGTGCACGTAAATAAGAATTGGTCTTGGCATCATGTAGGCACAGGCATAGAGGGCCAAATGGCCTTTTCAAATGATGGACTGTTCTATGTTTTATCTTCCAGTCCTGAGTCTTTTTAGTGCAATCCAGTGGAAAATGGATTTCTTTTTTTCCCCCAATGTGGAACACAGTTGTAGATCATGGAGTCATACAGCATGGAAATACGCCCTTCAGCCCAACTTGCCCACGCCGACCAACAGGCCCCATCTATATTAGTCCCACCTGCCTGTGCATGACCCATATCCCTCTAAACCTATCATATCCATGTACTTGTCCAATTGATTGTTGTAGTATCTGCCTCAACTACCTCCTCCGGCAGCTCATTCCATACACCCACCACCCTTTGTGCAAAAATGTTGCCGCTCAGGTGTCTGTTAAATCTTTCCCCTCTCACCTTGAACCTATGCCCTCTGGTTCTCACCTCCTACTTTGGGTAAAAGACTCTGTGCATTTACCTTATCTATTCATTTCATGATCTTGTACACCTCCACAAGATCACCCCTCATCCTTCTGCATTCCAAGAATATAGTCCTAGCCTACTCAACCTCTTCCTATAGTTCAGGGAATCGCTTTTAAAACATGGGGGGGAGGGGGGGGGGGGGGGGGGGGGGGACACAATGAGGCCTAACATCTAGGACAATGGTTGGCAACCTACAGCCCACGGGTGGATCCGGTCCATAACCCGAACTCATCCGGCCCACAGGCATATTTTATTTCAATTAGTTTTCGCAACCTAGGAACTGCAGCCATTCCCGGGGCACACAGGTGACCTGAGCGCTACAGCCAGACCTGCCGGCCGACCTGGGTGCTACAGCCAGTCCTGGGGTACACAGGTGACCTGGGCGCTACAGCCAGTCCCGGGGCACACAGGCGACCTGGCGTTACAGCCTGACCTGGGGCAAGTGAGCTGACCTGGGTGCTACAGCCAGTCCCGGGGCAGGCGAGCCAACCTGGGAACTGCAGCTTGTCCCGGGTTGCTACATTCTAGGAACTGGCGGCCTCCAACTGGAATCGACCTTGAGGGGTCAGGTCGCAGAGCTTGTGGACTTACCATCACGGAGCTGCCTGACATTGGAGGCTGTGGTAGCGTGTTTGCTGCAACATGTTTCACAAAACATGGGGGGGATTGTTCCCCACCTCTCAAAACATGGGGGGACAGGTCCCCCCGCACCCCCCCCGGCCGTGCTGCATCATCCTCGTAAATCATTTCTGCACCCTTTTCAGCTTAACAACATTATTCATTTGACAGGCTGACCGAAAGTGAACACAAAACTGTAAATGTGGCCTCACCAATGTCTTGTGTAATTGTAACATGAACTCCCAACCATACGCAAGAAGAAGATTCATATCAATAGAACAATCAACCATTAAGCATACAGAAAGTATTTGTGTTGCACCTCATATTCCACTTGGGTAGCTGACAACCTAACAGTATGAACGTTGAATTCTCCAAATTCAAGTAAACCCCCCCCCCCCCCTACACCCACACTTTCCCATCTCCCTCCCCTCAATTCATGCTTTGCTCAAGATTGCAGCATTTACAGTCTTTTGTGTCTCATCTTGTGTTTTAGTTTTAGAGGTACAGCGTGGAAAGAGGCCCTTCAGCCCATCGGGTCCCTGCCGACCAGCAATCCCCGCACATTAACACCATCCTACACCCACTGGGGACAATTTTTTTACATTTACCAAGCCAATTAACCTATAATCCTGTACTTCTTTGGAGTGTGGGAGGAAACCAGAGAAAACCCACACAGTCACAGGAAGAATGTGCAAACTCCGTACATTATGCATGCGTAGTCAGGATTGAACCCGGGTCTTCAGCACTGTAAGGCAGCAACACTACCACTGCGCCATTGTACCACCCCAAGATGACTACTACTGTTGCTCACCCCTGGCAGGTCATTCCCTTCAACAGTCTTCAAAAGACTATACCTGTATTGAAGGGAAATAGCCACAGAGGCCACCTGCACGCTCTGCTTACTCCCTTTCCTTGTGGTCATTATCCAACTGGTGGCTTCCTGTACCTTAGGTGTGACCACCTCACTGTAACTCCTATCTATGAAGCTCTTATTTTCCTGCACGATCCTGAGGTCATCTTGCTGCAGCTCCAGATCCTTCATGCGGCCATAAGGGACTTCCCACATCCTGCAGGAGGAACATTGCATCATTCTACCTTCACTAAAACCAAGAGAAAAAAAAGCCCAACAATCACACACAAGAAACAGCAGAACTCGGAGAAAACCCACGCTAGTCAAGGGGAGAACATACAATCTCTGTACAGCACCCGTAGTCGGGATCGAAACCTGGTCTCCGGCTCTGCCTTCGCTGTAAGGCAGCAACTCCACCGCTGCGCCACCGTGCCCGCAGATCAATTTAAGTGGCTAATGGTAGAATTTAGGAATTTAGGTGCAAAGTCCCTGCCTTTAATTTATCGCAATAAAGTCCTATACACAATTTGCATTTGATTTTTATGCAAAATAGTCTTATTTCGAAAAATAACAATGATTACAGTAAGCAATGGTTAAAATGCCCCATTGCACATACCTGATCAACTGTCTTGTATCTCAGTTTTCTTCAGTTCAACCTTCCTTCCCAACCTAAATGCACGACCCTTGACTGAGTAGGTCCCATTTTTTGTACTCCTGCCCTTTTTTACTCTCTCCCAATTCCTCCACACATCATTCCAACGAAGCTCCGTACAGATTTCTTGTCTCCAGGTTCCATTCCATCAGATAGACATAAAATGATGGAGTAACTCAATGAGTCAGACAGCATCTCAGGAGAAAAGGAATAGGCAACAGTTCAAACTCTTCAGACTTGTTCAGACTACTTCAGAATCTGAAGAAGGGTTCCGAACTGAAGAGTCAAAATCTGATGAAGGGCTTCAATGTGAAACGTCGCCTATTTCCTTTCTGTTTTTGTTTAGCCCATCTTCACTGATCCCATTGGGCAGCACAGTGGATAAAATGTGCTGAACCGCTGGTAGAACCGCTGCTTCACAACACTGGAGAGTCAGGTTCAATCCCACCCTCGACTGCTGTCTGTGTGGGGTTTGCATGTTCTCCCTGTGACCGTGTGGGTTTCCTCCAGGTGCTACGGTTTCCATTTTCATCCCAAAGTCGTGCAGTTTTGTAAGTTATGTTCACTTGCCCCTGATCTGTAGGGAATGGATGAGAAAGTGGGATAACATGAAACTAGTGTAAACGGGTGATCAATGGTCGCAGTGGCCAAAAGGCCTTTTTCCATACTGTGTCACTAAACTAAACTAAACTAAACTAAACTAAACTATTCTTAACCATATTTCTATCTCCAAGGCACATTGCAATGCTTTTGCCTTAATATTGATAGTGGTCTTTTTGAATGTAGTATCACGCACATTCTTTATCGTAGGACCATATGGAATTGATGTCCTGATGGGAAGAATTTTGCATCTCCCAACTCCCCACAGATTTTCAAATCTTCTCATATATTTTATACATTGTTTTAAATTCCATGAATTGCAATTTTCTGCTATTTTGATTCTGCAGTCATTCTTTTGCAATCCCGTACTGGCATTTCACATTCAACGCAAGAATTCATAACCAACTCCAGAATTGTCAGTGGGATAATTCCCCCCACAGCCTCATAAATCTACATCTCTGACTGCTCGATTTCCGGTTATCATACAAAGTATTCCATCTTCAGACATGCAACATTTTTTAATGCTCAACTGGCTTTGATCAATTTGCAATTCAGGCCTTCCTGCTATCCCATCCTAGACCTTATTGTTTTACAAAACCACTTTTAGTTTAGTTTCGAGCTGCAGCATGTAAACAGGCCCTTAGGTCCAGGTCCAGGCCAAGAAAAAATGCGGGGGACACAATTTCTTGGCGGCCACACACACGCGCATGGGCACACACGCGAGGCTTCGACCGTGGGCCCTGTGGACGGTAACATCGGGAGCTGACCTGGTGGGTGACTGACTCCGAATTCCAGCAACAGCAGCTTTGTCCGCCCTGAATCGTGGGGCTTGAATCGGCCCGTTAACGGGGTATTTCATCGACCAGCGGGAGCCTCGATTGCCTCGATGCTGCATTTTGATTTTAAGCCGCACCGGGTTCTGAAAGGCCCCATGAATGGGCCGATTCAGCCATTAGAAAGTGGCTGATAAAGTCCGGATTATAAAACATGGGGGGAGGATCGTCCCCCACCACTCAAAGCATGGGGGTTAAGTCCCCCCTGTCCTCCCCCCAAGGATTTCCGCCCCTGCTTAGGTCCACGAGTCCTTGGCAATCATCAAACACCAGTTCACATCAGTTCCATATTATCCCACTATTTTTATTCACTGCCTGCACACGCTTGGGGCAATTTTACAGCCCTTCCTCTGCTTTCACATTTCACACCTCTTCTATCCTAATTTATAGTGCATTCAGAATGTATTCAGACCCCTTCACTTTTGCCACATATTTTTACGTTACAGCCTTATTTTGAAATAGATTAAATTATTTTTAATTATCATCAATCTACACACAATACCCCACAATAAAAAAGCGATTACAGGTGTTTAGAAAATTTTGCAAAGTAATTAAAAAGAAATCACATTTACGTAAGTATTCAGACCTTTACTCAGTACTTTGTTGAGGCACCTTTGGCAGCGATTACAGCCTCAAGTCTTCTTGGGTATGACACTACAAGCTTGGTACACCTGTATTTGGGTAATTTCTCCCATTCTTTTCTGCCGATCATCTCAAGCTCTGTCAGTTTTGATGGGGAGCGTTGATGCACAGCTATTTTCAGGTCCCTCCAGAGATGTTCGATCGGGTTCAAGTCCAGACTCTGGCTGGGCCACTCAAGGGCATTCACAGACTTGTCATGAATACACTCCTGCGTTGTCTTGGCTGTGTGCTTAGGGTCATTGTCCTGTTGGAAGGTGAACCTCCAGAGAGGTCTGAGGTCCAGAACACTCTGGAGCAGGTTTTCTTCAAGGATCTCGCTGTACTTTGCTCCGTTCATCTTTCGATCGATCCTGACTGGTCTCCCAGTGTCTGCCGCTGAAAAATATCTCCACAGCATGATGCTGCCACCACCATGCTTCACCATAGGTATGGTATTGGCTTGGTGATGATTGGTGCCTGGTTTCCTCCAGACGTGACGCTTGGCATTCAGGTCAAAGAGCGGAGAAGGAGCCATCTTGGGGAACGGCTGCTAACCAGCAGCCGTCCGTTTAATTCACTTTTTTTTTGTAGTTCTAGTGAGTCCTGTGTTTTGTTTGTGGGAGAAATAGACTTTTTAATGTGGGGGGAAGGGGGTAACTATATTTCTAGGTCCCTACCTGGTCGGTGAGGCAGCTTTTTCTCCGGGCTGCCCCGTCGACCGGTCCTCGTGGCCTACCAGCGGGCGTGGAGCGCCGTTTCCTGGCGGGGACCGCCCAGCACCTCGGCTTCGGTGGCGGCACAGCGCTGGAGCGCTATCGCGGAGCAGAGCGGGCGATGCCTTGCCTGGGTCGCCGCGCTGGATCGATGCGCTGGAGCTCCGGTGAGCTGTGACCGCCGAGTTCAACACCTCCGGGCTGCAGGTCTGCGGAGTGGAGCGGGCGGCGCCGACTTCAACATCGGTAGCCTGGGAGCTCCAAACCGGCGCGGCCTTGTCGGCTTCGGAAGCCGCGGTCTCCGGTAAGGAAGCGGCCGTTCCAGGTGGCCCAGCCGCTGTGAGGACTCTCCCGACGCCGGGGCAACAGCACCCGGCAAGAACGGCCAGGAACATCGGGCCTCCGCAGAGGCAATAGCGGAGGCCTCAATAGGCCTGACTTCGGGAGAACTGGGGATGGGGACTGGACATTGTGCCTTCCCCCACAGTGGTAACCATTGTGGGGGGATGATTTTTGTGTGTGTGATTATTTTAGTTTGTGTCCAAGATGGCTGTCGGAAGGGAGAGTGGACGCTGGCGCGGTTTAGCTGCCGCTGCTCTCTCTTCACATTGTGTTTTTGATTTTTTTGTCTTTGGATCGAATTCTGTCTTTAATTTGTGTATTGGTGATGTCTTTATTATTTATTTTACTCCGATTATATGTTTTTTACTCTTGTTAAATTCTGTAAGGTGTCCTTGAGACTTTTGAAAGGCGCCCACAAATAAAATGTATTATTATTATTATTAAAGAGTTCGATCTTGGTTTCATCAGACCAGAGAATCTTGTTTCTCATGGTCTGAGAATCCTTTAGGTGCCTTTTGGCAAAAATCAAGTGGGCTGTCATGTGCCTTTTACTGAGGAGTGGCTTCCGTCGGGCCACTGTACCATAAAGGCCTGATTGGTGGAGTGCTGCAGATATAGTTGTCCTTCTGGAAGATTCTCCAAGCTCCACAGAGGAACTCTGGAGCTCTGTCAGAGGGACCATCAGGTTCTTGGTCACCTCCCTGAACAAGGCCCTTCTCCCCCGATAGCTCAGTTTGGCCGGGCGGCCAGCTCTATGAAGAATCCTGGTGGTTTCAATGTTCTTCCATTAAAGAATGATGGAAGCCACTGTGCTCTTCGGGAGCTGCAATGCTGCAGAAATTGTTTTATACCCTTCCCCAGATCTGTGTCTCGCCACAATCTTGTCTCAGAGGTCTACGGACAATTCTTTTGTCTTCATGGCTTGGATTTGTTCTGTCATCCACTGTCAACTGTGGGACCTTATATTAACAGGTGTGTGTTTTTTCAAATTATGTCCAATCAATTTACTTTATCATTGGTGGCCTCCAATCAAGTTGTAGAAACATCTCAAGGATAATTAATGGAAACAGGATGAACCTTAGCTCAATTTTGCGTGTCACAGCGAAGGGTCAGAATATTTATGTCAAAGGTTCAAAGGTTCAAAGGTTGATTTATTGTCACATACACCTAGATGTAGTGAAATTCCTTTTGCCAATGCAGCACATAAGAAAGAATACAAACATAACAATAATAAATAGCTTTAACATAGAAACATCCCCCCACAATGGTTCCCATTATGGGGGAAGGCACAAAGTCCAGTCCCATCCCCAATGTCCACCCATAGTCAGGCCTATTGAGGCCTCCACAGTTGCCTCTACGGAGGCCCGATGTTCCAGGCCGTCCTCGCCGGGTGATGATGTTCCGGCGTCGGGAGAGTCCTCTCAGCGGCATGGGAACCCTGGAACGGCCGCCTCCCTACTCGAGACCGTGGCTTCCGGAGCCGACATGGCCGCGCCGAATGGAGCTCAACTGGCGATCTCGTCGCGAGATCCCAGGCTCCCGATGTAAAGTTCAGCGCCGCCGCCCGCAGCTCCACGATGTTTTTAACGCCGGTCCCAGCTCACCGGAGTTCCAGCGCGGCGACCCAGGCTAGGCACCGCCCGCCCCGCAATGGCGCTCCAGCGCTGCACCGCCGTCCTCAGACCCGCAGCTCCACCACCGCCGATGCCAAGGCTCCGGGCGGTCCCCTCGCTCCTCGGACCCGCAGCTCCGCAGCCGCCGATGCCGATGCCGAGGCTCTGGGTGGTCCCCTCGCTCCTCGGACCCGCAGCTCCGCAGCCGCCGATGCCGATGCCGAGGCTCTGGGTGGTCCCCTCGCTCCTCGGACCCGCAGCTCCGCAGCCGCCGCCGCCGATGCCGATGCCGAGGCTCCGGGCGGTCCCCCCAGGAAATGCTGCTCCAGGCCCGCTGGTAGGCCGCGAGGACGGGTCGAAAGTGCAGCCCGGAGAAAAGCTGCATCTCCGACCAGGTAGGGACCCTGAAAATTAGTTTCCCCCTTCCCCCCCCCCCTCCCCCACACATAAAAAAGCTAGAACTCCTTAAAAACAAAACACTAAACTAACTAAAAATAAGAAAAAAGAAATGAAAAACAGACAGCTGCAGGCTAGGCAGCCATACAGGTCGGCGCAGTTATTTCTTTTTAATTACTTCACAAAAATTTCTAAACACCTGTTTTCACTTCTTCATTCTGGGGAGTTGTGTGTAGATTTTGGATAAAATAAATGAATCCATTTTAAAATAAGGCTGTAATGTAACAAAATGTGAAAAAGTGAAGGGGTCTGAATACTTTCTGAATGCACTGTACAAACAACCCTCCTTTTCTTATATTTATATATTTCTCATATTGCTTCATCTGGCTTTACAATCCACACCTTTCCTATCCTTAGCTCACATTTTTAGTCTTTTCATTCTTGTCCTGTATCCAACCATCTGCTGATTAGAAATCTCCCTTGCTTGTGTTCAGCTATCACCTGCCAAGCTTTATCCTGCCCCCACCCAGCTATTTCCCCACAATGAAGAAGGGACCCGATCTGAAATATCAGCGTTCCATTTTCTCCTGAGATGCTGCATAACCCGTTGAGTTACTAAACTACTGTGTCTTTCTTTCCATGTAAAAAATAATTGTTCTCTTTGGATTCAGCTCCTACTTATCAAATTTAAGTCCGATATGAGCAGAAATTCCTACAACCTGACAGTGGTAAACATTTTTTTTTCAGAGATAGAGTATACAAGGCCAGAAGGGCCAGAAGAGATACAGGCCATTCTGCCCAACGAGTCCATGTTATCCCACTTTTGCATCCACTCCCAGCCCATTAGAGCAATTTTCCAGAGGCCATTTCACAGATAAAACCGTATATCTTTGAGATATGGGAGAACATGCAAACAGACAGAAGCTGAGATCAGAATTGAACCTGGGTCTCGAGCGCTGTGAGGTAGCGCCTCTACGTGGACAAAGGCCAGAGATGGGAAGAAGACAAAAGGCTGTGGGATAAACAGATTAGGAGAGGACAGGATAGGAAAAATGTGATTCATGTAGAAGGGTGCTTGATAATGCAGTGGGCCAAATGGGCTGCACGAATGGAATAAGAATGTGTAATTGCATTAACATCAGTTCAATATTCAAGGAATGCAAGCAATTGAGATGCAAATTATCCGTTAATTGCATTATTCAGATGCATAGTGTACTCTCTGCAACATGGTGCCTGCTGTTCAGGCTAGTTATCTGCTTATGTTGCATCCCTTCAGGTTGATGGCATCACAAATTCTACTAACAACTGGTAAACCTACAATTTTAAAATTAAGCTTTTACTGGGACTAGTTCTAATCGGTCATTCCAATAAGAGTCTGAGTTATCAGAGCAAGTGGAGATGAATCATTTTCCCGAGGGAGCAATCTCAGGGTATATGTTTCATTCATTTTGTGCAGCATTGGGAAAGCACATTAGAAAGTTGTCAAAGTGGAGGCTTTATAAATAGGACTCACATATATGTTAAATATATGAATCAAATTAAGTTTGATTCAGAATCTCTGTGCTCTAATTTTTCACATTCTGTTACTTCATAGCAGCTGACGCACTAAAATATGCAAGATGCTATAATAAGTGGCCAAGATAGCTGAACTCCTGACTTAGCTCTACTGTGGATTTAGCTGACGCGCGTTTTTAGGACTTCGATGCAGTCTCCAGTCTGCAGTCAGTGGATATTCCCAAGCCAGGAGAAAATCATGAACAGTTTCGTATGAGGTTTCCAATCAGAAATATGTTTCAACTTATTTCAACTATTTATTCCAAATATTTTCTGAAAATATACTATAGCAAGTTCATTTTACCATGATCACTGTATAATGTTGGTGCCTTTACTGCCTTCTGATTAAGAATGTAGATGCAAGAAAATCTCACCTACTTGTAAAGTAACCAGTGTTTTCATTTCAACAAAATATTTTCTTTAATCCTGATTTAGTATCGCCAACATTCTCCTCTTGTTCTTGACAGGATAGCAATACCAACTGAGCTATATTATTATGTAAGTATTAATAGGGTCCAGTACCTCACTTAGGTAAGACATGAGGGATACAATGTAGAGTTCTGGAAAGGATTGCGTTCACCTCCGGGTTGATGTGGTACTCACAAAGTTGAACTTGAGAAAAGTATACAAGTTAATGAAAGGTTCAAGTTAACTTTTAGAAAGATTAGTTAAAATATAAAAGAAAGGTTAATGGCAACAGTGCTAATGTACAGGTACAGAGCGATCTTAGGATCCAAGTCCATAGCTCTTTGAAAGTGGCAACACAAGTAGATAGAGTGATAAAGAAGGTGTATGGTATATACACAAACAGCTGGAGTAACTCAGTGGGACAGGCAGCATCTCTGGAGGGAGGGAATGGGTGACGTTTCGGGTCGAGACTCTTCTTCAAACTCAAGGCAAGTATGGTATGCTTGCCTTCTTTGGTCGGGACATTGAGTATAAGTATCAGCTTTATAGGACTTTATAGGACTTCGGTTTGGCCACATTTGAAATATTGTGTTTGGTTCTGGTTGTACAGTACAGGAAGGATGTGGAGGCAGTGGCGAGGATGCAGAAGAGGTTTACCAGAATGCTGCCAGGATTGGAGGGTGTTTAGCTATAAGGAACCATTGGACAGACTTGTTTTCTCTGGAGCATCATAGGTTGAGTGAAGAGCTGATAGACGTATATGAAATGATGAGAGGCACAGATTCGATGCAAACTAATAAAATTGGGTATCATAAGAAGTTGCAATCAATAAAATGGTTGCAATGGTTGATGTTATTAAACATCTGGTGCTTCCCTTTGATGCTGGTGGGTGGTTATTTTTATTTAATTAAATGTCTTTGGTGAGGATCTCTGCAGTTATTTCTTCCCTTGAGTTTCATTGTGGCTTTCTAACCCTTCCTCGCTCTTTGAAGTTCCATAGCTTCAAATTAATCGGAACGCTATGTGATAAAGAGCGTGAGAGTCATACCCTCTGGAGCCATGGGTTAAAATCCTACGAAGGAGGATTGAAATAGATGTAATTAAGCAACATAGAATGGAATGGAGCAAACAATGATTGTCTCCATCAAACCATTGAATTATTGTGATTAACCACTGGTTCATTAATGTCTTAATTTATCTAGTGTACAAATGAGTTCAGACACAGTTGCGTAAGAATTACTGTGTTGAAAAGATAATAATTCCAACACATGGATTGCAGCAGAAGGCAGCTCCCTACAACTTTCTCAAGAGAAATTAGCAACAAACAACAAATTTTAACCTTGCCAATAAACATCATTTTCTGTAGTCTCCTGTAGAGACTTCTTCTTCTTGCGTTTGAGGCAGCAGAAGTCTGCAGCTGGGTGATGCCATCCGTTTCGACATCCGTAGGTGCCCGCCCTAAAAGGGGCACATGCTCCGGGTTGGCGCCAAGCTGCGACGCTACTGCTGTCTCTGTTTGTTGTCGTTCACCTGACTGAGGTCAGTTGACAGTGCTCACCACGGGGAGGTCGACAACATGAGCCCCATTAAGAGACAATAGGAAGGGATTGAAACCAAAGGAGGAACTGAGGAATTGATTGAGATGAGAGCTGAAACCCAACTGTATGAACTTTAAATTTGATTTTGAATATTATCCCTCCACTCCTCTCTTTCCTTTACTTCCCACATCATTGCACAACCCCAATTCTCCCACCATCCCCTCTTCCCCCTTTCTGCCCCTCCCCCTGCTCTTATATCCCCCTGCTCCACTAATATTCCTTCCTCTGGCTTTACATTTCACCTCTCCTCTTTGCTCTGACACCCTCTTGTCTCCCTTTCGCCTCTAACCGTTGTCAATTACTGCCTCATTCAAACCCAATCAAACCCCCCTCACCTGTATCCATCTGTCACTTGCCAGGCTTTGACCTGGCCTCACTTCTCTTTTCCAACTTTCTTTCCTCGACTACAATCAGTCTGAAGAAGAGGCCTGACCTAAAATGTTGCCTCTCCTTTCGCTCCTCCAGCTCCTCCAGCATTTTGTGTTTTAGAACATACAGTAGAAGAGTAGAGGAACAGACCCTTTGGCCCACTATTTCAGTAGAGGTCATGATGCCATGACCAATTCTGATCTGCCTGCACGTAATCCATATCACTCCTTTCCCTGCATATCCAAGTGCCAATCTAAAAGTCTCTTAAATATCACTATCATATCTACTTCCACCACCACCCCTGGCAGCATATTCCAGGCACTCGTCACTGTCTATGTAAATAAAATGCCCCGCACATCTCCCCTAAACCTTCCCCCACTCAGTTTAACGTTATGCCCTCTAGAATTTTATATCTCTCTCCTGGGAGAAAGATTCTGACTGTCTACCCTCTCTCTGCTTAATATACTTATATCAGGTCTCATCCTCAACCTCTA